>NW_027368280.1:0-50958 GCF_046119375.1 Phyllobates terribilis | reverse complement strand
TAGTTAGTTGTTAATTTATATTCAGCAGTATTAAGAATTAGTCTCTGCCTTCCCTATTTAAGCCTTCAGTATCTAGGATGTAAATGAAATTTGAATATTGAATTAACAGAAAATTGGAGATTCACCACCAATTTCCTGGTTTTCCAGTGGTTTCCTTAGGCTACTAAGTGGTATCTATCACAATAAGGCATTCATAAACCAATGCCAGAGTTGTTGAATGAACTGGTTTTTAAAATTAAGGATCAAATGATGTTTTATAATGATGCATATTTTTTATATGCTTGCTGATTCTTGCATAGATTTCATGCATGGCCATGCAGATATTACTGATTCTGTTGAGTCTGAAAACATATATGTAAAGTTTTAGTCATCTATAAACTTTGGAAATGTAATGCAATAAATCTTTCTAGTCTGTAATGAAGAATATAGACTTGACAGAGTATTTAGGTGGGTACATAGCAGATACTACTTGAACCTCACTGTTATTATTTTTCCAATTGCCTCTATATGGGTTTCTATTTAGTATCTTTCTCATCTGAAATGCAAAAAACTATCTAGTCCTCTGATGTCAGTTAAGCATGTCTAAAGCTTGGTATGAATGAGACTGCTATATCTCGCTTCAACATACTACTGCTACACTTTGGCAAATTGACATATTCTACATAAGAAGTTCAAAAATTATTCTCTACTAATTTTGATTCTCCTTTTGATTCCGATGATGAAGGATAAAACTTATCCTTGTTTGATTCTATATGCAAATCTCACTAGGCTCTCAAAAATTATTTCTGTATGAAATAAAAAAAAATACAATTCTAGAACTAAAATTTTCAAGGTTATAAATTTATGATTCGTGGAACACCATCTTATCATTTTTCTTTTGTTTCATTCATTTGGGTACCATAAAATTTTGCCTCATGCAGGTAGAATGGTTGAAGAAGCGTGCAAATATTGCTAGTGGCACACCGAGTAGGTTAGTTTCTCATTTATCTCTCTCTACGTGCTGGAAGAATTCGATTTTGTTTCCTGATTTTTTGCTTTTTACCACGATTTGTAATGTGTTTTTAAAAGAAGCAGAAGACTTGATGAGGGCTGTGAATTTTGGATTAATTTCGGTGATAAATTTCCACATCATTTGCAGGATTTGTATATTTGGTTCACCTCTAATCATTTTTTTTCTTTCTTTTCTTCTCTTTCCTTGAGTGTGTAGGCTTCAAAAGAATGAGCTGACGAAAAATGCTATTATGAACTTTTATCAAAGCTAGTTAATTGTAATTTCTTTGGCTGGATTCCATGCTTTCCATTTTATTTGTGGAAAAAGTTTGAGTTTGAAGATAAAACAAAAATGACATTTTGAAATGTCAAGATATTGAGTGTATTTATGTATATCTTACTGAGAGAAGAACTTGGATCATGTCTATTGAAGAAGAAAACTTGATTTTATATGATAAGGATCTTATGGTGCTTGATTTTCGGAATAGAAAATTCCGTGCTATTGATTCTGTGAGTTAAATGACAACTTACTTGACATCACTAATTCAGTATCGCGAATATTATTTGTGTTTGTTTGTGATGATGGTTGTTTTGGTGGTGGTTTTAGGATAAAGAAATTGTGTGAAATGGAGGCCCTTGGTCTGTCGCGGTTGGAAGTTATAGTACTAGATATGCATCCTGATGTTAAAGGATATTCACTCCTTACCCTTCCACAAATCAGGTATGTCGCTAGATTTACATGAACGGTTGCATTCCTAAGTCATATGTTGTTTCTTGAAATAAACATTTATTCATATTTGGCAGAGATGAATTTTGGGACTTGTACAAGACTTATTTTCATGAACGATTGCTTCAAGGGAGCCTGCGTGTCTGTTTGTATGGGTCAACCCCAGTACCAGTAGCTGAATGCATCGAAGAAGAAGCTCAATGACATTGACACACCCTTCACATCTATGTAGTTTTTATTGCAAACTCTTGTAATCTTTGCTTTGTTGAAGAAAAATCCTAAAACATTATCAATAGTGAATGTTGAAGATAGTTGAGAACAAGATCCACAATTTTGTAACTTGAACTTTTATACAGCTTGACCCAGTTCTATTCCGTTTAGGAGTGTTTCTCTTTACTCTTCTTTGCTGACAGTAGACAGGGATCTAATATTTGTGCTTTTCCTTTGGAGAATGTACCAATCTATAGATAAGATTTGTGGATTGGAGAGAAAATAAACCTAGCAGGATAGAGCATAAGATCACAAAAGAACTTAGGGTTCGTTTGTTAAACATCAATTATCACTTGTAATGTAGTTATTTGAAATAATGACTTGTCATGTTTTGAAATTCGTGCTTAAAAAAGGAGGGAAAAATTCTCTAAAATATGTCATTATAATGACATTATAATGTGCAAGTGTAGAACGTCATTTTAAAAAGGAAAAAATCTACTTATATATGATATGAAAACGACATTATAAGTGATTAAGGCGAACGGACTCTTAATAGGACAGTAATACATTTTAAGACGGCAAATCAACAAATAAATCGACTACACTAAACAAGAACAAGATAGATCTCACAATGATAAAAACCCCTAGTGAGACCAGCTTAAGCCCAAAGCCTAAAGCCCGAAATTCATTAATGGTTGATGGATAAATCCAAAAGAAACAAGTCCTCTATTTGTGTAGATGGTTACCAACTTATCACTCACCCTCTTAGGCTGAATTGGAGGAAAATAAAAAATTTCAACAAAGACGGGTGTGAAGTGACGGGGGAGTGGGTGAAAAAGCAAGATAGAAGAAGGAAAAAAAGAATATTCATTGGATTAAACCTAGCTGGAATAGAGTGAAGGTTAATTTTGACGGTGCTGTGAATTTGAATGGTAAGGCGGGTATGGGTTTTGTGGTTAGGGATTCCCGTGGTAATGTGCTTGCTATGGGGAATGCCAGTGGAAATAACCTCTCGGCTATTCAAGCTGAGGCGTGTGCGTTAAGGATTGCTACAAAATGTATCAAGGAAATGAATCTCTCTATCGTGGAAATTGAGGGGGATAACTTATGCCTGATTAATGTGTTGAATGGTATTTGGCATTGTCCCTGGGAGATTAACCAAATTGTCAATGATATTTGTGTTAATCTTTTGCCTTGCCCTGCGTTCAGATTCTCGCATGTTTTTTCGGGAAATCAATCAGGTGGTTGATCGGATCGCCAAGATGGGTTTGCTGGATGGGCTTGGGAACTGGAGGGAAGATTCATAGCTTCTGGCTCTCATCCGTAAGGATGCTCTAAGGCGGCTATTGTCGAGATCTTTGTAGCCCCCTAATTTTTTTCTTTTTCAAAAAAAAAAAATTTATCACTCACACTTGCCCATGCACACACCTAACCCAACTCGCTGAGTCCTTGACAAATGATCCTTCTGTTGTCCTTTTTCTAACTTGCTAAACACTACACTGTATGTCGCGTGTATGTAGGGATCATGACAGAGCGGTTCTCAAACCTACTCACCATTTATCATATAAATTTATAAATTGTTTTTAAAATGCATATGATTAAGATGGAAGATAAAAAAACATTAAGCTTGAGATGAATTATGTTAGAAAAAAACAAAAAAAACTCTAGACTAAAGCAACATAGAATATTTTAGATGTATCTATAATACTATAAAAACGTGAGAATCTTAACTACAATACCTTTCTCTACAGTAACATTAATTTTTAATTTCAGTTTGAGTAACGCCGCTCACTCCCATTGTAGACTACTATTACTCTCGTTTCTGATTTTCTCTCCGTCCCCATACAACCATTCCTCCGCTAGTTGTCCGCTTAGTCTCCTCCCTCAGGATGGTGCATTCAAAGGAGTAACCTTTTCTCCTTCCCGGCGGCCGACGCAATATATCCACCAGTCGCCTCTCCCTCTCTCCATCAAATCCCCGTGGGACACGCTAGAAGGTGCTCACCTGACAGTCGCTCAGGTACTGTATATCGTTTCTTCATTTCTTGCCTTCTTCGTCAGTTGACAGTTAATCGCTTATTCTCTTGTTCTGGGTGATGTATGACAGATTACTCAGCTTGGTTGGGAGGAGGGTGTCCCAATCGACAGCCTCAACAACACCGTTTTAGCTGCTACGTACTCTGGCAGGAAAGTTATCATCAACCCTAATTTATATAATTTTCTCCCACCCTAAGAGCAACCACATCGGCAGTTTTTTAGGAGTAAAATACATTAGATTTTTTAGCTATTGGTTACTGTGGCTAAAAAATCAGCCAGTTGGTTCCTTGCTTCCAAACCAGTAAAAACCCACATTATCACCACTTTTTCAATATTTTTACAATAAAAAATACAAGAACCGGAAGTGTAGTTGCATTTGATTTTATTTCATGCCCGTGCATAGCACGGGGTATTTTAACGCATTTTTTCACGTGTATCACATATTGTGTTTATTTATTTACTTCTTGTATTAATATAAAAATTTACACGTAGTTAAAGTTAGTTTTTTAACGAATTTATAAGTAATTTAGTTTATTTTTTTATGTTCTTACTTTTATGAATTTTCAATGTGTAACTTGCATTGTGTAATTGGATTAAATTGAAAGTCTTGTAATATTTTATAATATATAGATATTAGATTACATGTATATATTGAGGTGGCTTCCGGCGTGAAGTGTCCTTATGGTGTGAAATGTGAAGAATGTCAAGCCATTAGATTAGAAAATGGAGGGCTGAGATTACAAGATGGTTTTTTTAATGAATCCACGCGGTGACATTTTTGTAATTAATGGTGATTTTTTTTTTACGTTTTCTGGTTGATTTTTTTATCCCCTTAGAACTGAACGATTGCGTGTTATATGTGAACATTAGCGTGTTATATGTGTACCCGAGAAACTTCGCACTTCACACCATAAGGGCACTTCACACCGGATCCTTATTCGTATATATTTTGTAATTGTTTTTAGTACTGTTATAAGTAATATAATTTATGTACTATGTAAAATTTTATACAAAATTATAAAATTTTAAACCAAAAATAATATAAGATAAAATCAAATATATTACAACATTACACATGAACATAACAACATTAAAGCGACAATATATTAAGAAAATTAATATATTACAGAACTTGATATGATAGAAATATAACTAGAAGAAACAACATGAGTAAATTAAAATAAAAACTAACACAAACGTGAAGCTATTCTTCACTTAGGAAACGAGAAACATGGGTTTGAATCTAATCTTCACTTAAAAACATAGCTGACATGTTACGTTTTACTTAGGAAATAACTCATCTATCAATACGCCCTTTAACATCTCTTGTTCATAACTTAGCTCGCCAATCATCAACCATCTTTTCTGCTCTCTTATAGCCTCTCTTTTTGCATCTTGTTTTTGCAAATCTCTATTAGCTTGGAGCATCACAAGCCTTTCAACCTTTTCTAAATGTGTCTCAATTTGTTCACTTGAACTTTGAGCAGCTTGTTTTCCCTTCTTTTTAGCATTCTTTATACCAGTAGGACGAAGTGGAGCACTCTCATGTAGAGGAAATGTGACACCTTCAGGTCCGGATACACTAGTGGGGGTATCCGGATTTGAGCTTGAAGAATACATTCCAGATTCATTCAACTTTGATCGTATGGAACTCCCTCCACTTTCTCTAGCCAACCAATTGCACCACTTTGGTTCGTGTTGGACCTCACGCCATACATGCTCCCATTGAAAATCAACACCATGATCCACATGAAAGAGAGTATGTGCATTTCTTATGACATCAACCTTATTTTGACCACTACCTCTTCGGTTAGAAGCTCGAGCATAGCAATCGACAAACTTTTGAGTGTCTCCAGCGATACTATGCCACCTTGATTTTAATGTGGTCGAAACCCTATGAACCCATTCCTTATTCTCTTCGACTCTTCTTTTGTTGTAGTACTCTGCCACTGCATCCCAAAATAACTCGCGCTTCTGATTAGTACCTACAATAATATCTGTGCTAGTGTTAACCCATGCACTGGTCAACAACAACTCTTCACCTTGACTCCACTTGTTTCTTTTCTCACCACCTTGTCGAGAGGAATTTTTAGGAGGAGCTTTATCAGAAGGTGTTTTTGACGAGTGTTTTTTTTGGGGCTCTTTCGGAGATGGATTTGGTTCGGGGATAACATGTATTTCATCAAGACTTGACACATATTGTGAGTTCGACTGCTGAAATGCCGAAGCACTTCTAGATGAAGCAGGGATACTAGGAAAAGGGGATGCAAATGGATAACCTGCAAGGGTGTTTGGCATGTAATTTTGTGGATGGTTTCTTTATTTCTCAAACAAATCCAAAAAGTTTTGAGAGAATTGGAAGGGGTTTTGATAGTTATAAGGCTAATTTGGATCCATTTTGAAGGAATAAGTATAACGCTTTGAGAAAATGAGAGAGAAATAGATTGAGTGAGTGCAAATATCACATTCTAAACCAATACATATATATAGGAAAAAATAGTGTTATCTTCTTTGATTCTTGGTCTTCCCGATATAATTAATGGTGGTCTGCCCGATGCTCTCACTTTTCCTCTTCCTGATTCTCTTACTTTTCCTGCTATCACTTTTCCTCTACCCGATGCTCACACTTTTCCAGCTATCACTTTTCCTCTGCCCGATGCTCTCACTTTTCCTCTGCCCGATGCTCGCATATGGATCCTGCTATCACTTTTCCTCTGCCCAATGCTCTCCCTTTTCCTCTTATGATTTGTGGATTTGGCATGCATTCTTTGGATCTCCAGGTACGTTAGATGATATTAATGTTCTTGATCGTTCCCCTGTATTTGATGATGTTTTGGAAGGGAGATCACCACCGGTGAATTTTACCATCAATGATCATGAATATAACATGGCTTACTATCTCACTGACGGTATTTGTCCACAATGAACATCATTTGTTTCATCAATTCGACTTCCACGAGGAAATGAGGCAAAATGTTTTGCTCATTATCAAGAGGCGTATCAGAAGGATGTTGAACGAGCTTTTGGTATTTTACAAGCTCGATTTTCCATCGTGAAGAATCCAATACTTGCTTGGGACCTTGATGTCGTTGGAAAAATTATGAAAGCGTGCATTATATTGCACAATATGTTTGTGGAGGATGAGCGAGATACATATAAGTTGTATTACGATGCATCTCAGTTTGAGCAATTTACTGCTAGTGACCATACATATTCCACTTATCAACACACTTCTATGGCGGACTACATCAGTAACTGCTTGCAACTACGAAGTAGGAATACTTACCAACAACTCAAAGAAGACTTGGTTAACCACATATGGCAGAAGTTCGACCATGTTTATTTAAGAAATCAGTAATTTTGAGCAAGATTTTGTTTCTAATGTGTTTTTTATGGTTTGTATTTTTGAATTGTTAATTTTATTGATTTGATGTATTTTATGATTTTTTATATGTTTTATGTATCTTCATGTTTTATTAGAATTTCATGTTCTTGCTTTTATGAATGTTCAATTTGTAATAATAAAGTAAGTGTTATTTGTGTTTTACTAAAACTCGTATGATTATATTGCATGTAGGTATACAATGTATTTATAAATGTAAAAAATTGTATAATATTTCTAGATTTACTAATAGTAACTTTTCTTTCAAATTAATATAATATATTGTAAATAATATATAAAATTTTAAATTGTAGATTTACTATTCAAAATATATATTGTAGTTAAATATGTGAAAGGTAAAAATATATAGTTAAAAATTGGGCTTAAAAACCGGTTTAAAAAACCATGAATGTAGAGAAAAAGTGAGTTGAGTTTTTAAAGTATGAAGAATGAATAAAAAAAGCTAAAAAAACCGCTAAAAAACCGCATCAATGCGAATGCTCTAATATCTCTACTGTTCTTATTTCCGATCCTAAACTCAAAAAGATGAAGTTACAATTTCCAAGTTGTAACTCTTCAAGTTGTGTAATTCTATTGTCAACTGGTTATGTAGTTGTGATTAAAATTTTATCCGCTGATGTTTTTTTTGCAGAATTTGTGTGTTCACTGCAGTCGTAAAACTGTTTTATGTTGGTGCAGTCTATTTTTTCCGTTGTGTATAAATCAAATGTGTTTCATTTGCAGAAAAGGACAAAGATCTTATGCACTTTTTTATCCTTGCCAACTCCTGCAATCCCAAATTTGCACTGGGAAACAAGTAGTAATGGTGAAAGAGTAGTCTATGTGAATCTTGAATGTAGACCACCTTGTAAATATTATTGTTGGGCAATGATAAATCTGGTGTAAGCACCATATTTAAGCAGGTAAATCGTACACACCAAGTTTTTAATTTTCTGTAAGAGATCTATATCTAAGACACAAAGCTTAATATTTGAGTTTGTGAACAGTACAGATTTCAAAAAATTATATCCAACGTTGACAGACTATGGCATACGCTATTACATCTGTGATCTCCTGAAGGTAAACCTCATAGAAATTGTGGAGTATTCATGAAGATGTGACTTAAACCTATGAGTAACATATAAAATGATTTCTGAATGTTACAGTAAAGTCATGTTGACTTGTTGACTATAACTGAATAAACTGAATGGCACTTGAATCACATGTGGGCATAAGTGTGTATAAAACTCTCGAATCTGTTACAGAAATATACACCAGAAATCACTCCCGATCTCAATTCTCTCTGTTTACTTGTGTTCTTGAGTTCAATACTCGGATTCTTTTCTACCCCTGAATCCCGTGTTGTTCTTGTGAGTTTTTTGTTTTTGTTAACATCATATCCAAATCTATCGTCCTATCTTGATTGATACAGATTACTTGTATCATAGGTATCAAAGCCTTTACGATCCTTGGATTTGTCAATGGCGGATACACGAGCTAATGCTGCCTTATGCGAGTCGATCTCCAAGGATGTTGAGGAGAATCTGACTTCCAAACTTTCGGCGATCCTTGATTCCTGCCTTGAAGCTGTGGCGGCTGAGCGTAAGAAGGAGATCGAAGAGATGTTTGCTACATTTTGTGTTTTGCAAACAGGTAGTTGCAATCCTGTGCTGATTGTGGAGCCGGTCATCACATCCATTCCTGTGGCGACCAATATTCCTTCGTCTTCACAGACTTCTGGTATGAATCACAACCATCAAGTTTATTCTGGCCTTACACGACTTGCTCGATTGGTTTTCCAAGATTTAATGGTAGCAAAGTGAAGGATTGGCTATTTCACTGCGAGCAATTCTTTCTGTTAGATCGTACACCTGATGAGCTTAAAATTCACTTAGCTGCTACGAATTTTGAGGAACAAGCTATTACGTGGCATCAATCACTTGTTTCGACTGAATCTGTCTTTACTGGCTGTTGGAAGGATTATAGGATCTTGTTATTAGATCGATTTGGTGATATTGTGGATGATCCAATGGATGATCTGAAGAATCTCCAGGAAACTGATGGCATAGTTTCTTATAATGATAAATTTGAGGCTATTAGTAACAGATTACAGTTGCCTGAGCATTATTTGTTGAGTGTTTATCTAGCTGGTCTGAGACAGGACACACAGATGCATCTCATAATGTTTCAGCCTCAGACTGTGCGACAGTGCTTTATCTTGGGAAGTTTTATGAAGCTGCACATCCCAACAAACCAGGATCTTTTGCTTCCAATTACAGATCTGTATTAGTATCTAAGTCTCAGACTTCAATGGAAGTTAAGCCTGCTCAGAAACCACTAGATGTAGCTCCAAGAAGGATGCTCTCTCAAGAGGAGATGAGTGACATGCATACAGAAGGATTGTGTTATTTCTATGATGAGAAGTATACCCCTGGCCACTATCTCAAGCACAAGAAAACTCAGATTTTCTTAATGGATGTGGATGAAGAGGTTGTTGACAGTGCTCCTTCAACTCCTTTTCCTGATGTTATTGAGGATTCAGGTGAGAAAGTGGAGATTTCTATGAATGCTATGACAGGCATGACAAGCTATCAAACAATGAGAGTCAAAGGTATGAATGGCAACAAACCTTTGTTCATCTTGATTGACTCAGGAAGCACTCATAACTTCATTCACAAAAGTATGGTTGATTCTTTGAAGTGTGCTATTAGTTCAATGGGCCTCACTAAGGTGACTGTGGCTGATGGTGATTCATTGGATGTGACTTCCAAGGTTTCCAATTTTACTTGGACATTTCAAGGGGTAACTTTTACTACAGATGCTATGTTACTTCCTTTGGGTAGTTGTGACATGGTTTTAGGTATCCAATGGCTTCAAACACTTGGTCCATTTGATTGGGATTTCAAGAACCTTACTATGGAGTTTAGAGTAGATCATAGAAGGTTGGTTTTACATGGTTTGCATTCAGATTCTGTCAGAGCAACCAAGGCCAAGAGTCTCAATAAGTCTAAGCCTCAAGAACTTCAGCTAGCTATGATCTGTGTGCAGCTAGTTCCTGTGGTATCTGAGGTGGTCCTTTCTTCTATGAATTCCAGTGATCCTAAGGAAATTCAGAAGCTGTTGCAAGAGTATGATGATCTGTTTCTGGAGCCTACATCTATGCCAACTCAAAGGCCTTTGCATGACCATCACATTCCTTTACTTCAGGGCACAAATCCTATTAATCAGAGGCCATATAGGTATGCCACTTCCCAGAAGGATGAGATTGATAAAATGGCAAAGGAGATGCTTACTTCTGGTGTGATTCAGAATTCATCAAGTCCTTATGCTTCTCCTATAGTCTTGGTGAAGAAGAAAGATGGAGCTTGGAGGATGTGTGTTGACTATAGGAAGCTCAATGATGCCACAATCAAAGACAGGTTCCCAATTCCTTTGATTGAAGACTTGATGGATGAGCTTGGTGATTCACAAATCTATTCCAAGATTGACTTGAGGGCAGGATACCACCAGGTAAGGATGCATGAGGCTGACATCCACAAGACAACATTCAAGACACATAGTGGCCACTATGAGTATGTGGTTATGCCTTTTGGGCTAACTAATGCACCAGCAACTTTCCAACATCTTATGAACATAGTCTTCAGGGAGTTCTTAAGGAAATTTGTCTTGATTTTCTTTGATGATATACTGGTGTACAATCCTGATTTGCTCTCCCATATTCAACACTTGAGGAGTGTGTTTGAAAACATGAGGTCTCACAAGTTGTTTTCCAAAGCCAGCAAGTGTGATTTTGCTGTCACAAGAGTTGAATACTTAGGCCATTTCATCTCCACTGAAGGTGTTTCCACTTACCTTGCTAAGATCAGTGCGGTTCAGAATTGGCCTACCCCATCTATACTTAAACAACTTCGAGTGTATCTTGGATTAGCTTGTTATTACAGGAGGTTTGTGCAAGGTTTTGGGGTGATTGAAAGACCATTGAACCAGTTACTTAAGAAGAATGCTTTTGTTTGGAATGATGAGGCTGCTACGACATTTGCTCAGTTGAAAGTTGTGCTGTGTTCTTCTCCTGTTTTGGCTTTGCCAGATTTTGCTAAGGACTTTGTTGTTCAGACTGACGCTTGTGGACATGGAATAGGTGCAGTGTTAATGCAAGATTCTCATCCTTTAGCCTTCATTAGCAGACATTTGAAAGGAAAAGAACTTCAGCTCTCCATTTATGAGAAAGAACCCTTGGTTGTCATCTTTGTGGTTCGGAAATGGAGGCACTACCTTCTCCATCATCACTTTGTGATCAAGACAGACCAAAGAAGCTTGAAGTACCTTCTAGAGCAACTTCTCAACACTCCTATTCAGCAATAATGGTTGCCCAAGTTGCTAGAGTTTGACTATGAAATCCAATATAAGCAAGGGAAGGAGAACTTGGTGGCTGATGCATTGTCAAGGGTCCAAGGTTCTGAACTCCTTTCTCTCACCCTCTCTAGTTTGAAATCTGAGCTTTTACAACAGATTCAAGCTGCTTATATGTCTGATTCTTCTGTGCAAGCTATCATTACTGCATTGACTCTGGATCCTAATGCCAAGAAGTTCTATAGTTGGAGTAACGGTATTCTGAGAAGAAAAAATAGATTGGTAGTTCCTAATGACTCTACTATCAAAGATTCTATTTTACATTGGCTCCATAGTTTTGGTGTTGGAGGTCATTCAAGAAGGGAGGCTACTTGCCAAAGGGTTAAGTTTGTTTTCTATTGGAAAGGTCTAACTAAGGATGTGTATCACTACATCAGAGGTTGTGTGGTTTTCCAAAGGAGTAAATATGATCACAGTGCATATCCTAGTCTTTTGCAACCCCTTCCCATTCCAGAGGCTATTCGGGCTGATGTTTCTATGAATTTCATCACTTGCCTTCCACTGTCATTTGGCAAGACTGTCATCTTTGTGGTTGTTGACAGATTAAGCAAAGTTGCACACTTTATGGGCCTTAGTCACCCCTATACAGTTGCCTCAGTGGCCCAATGCTACCTTGACAACGTCTACAAACTTCATGGATTTCCTTCATCAATAACAAGTGATAGAGATGCCATCTTCTTGAGTGATTTTTGGAAGGAGATCTTCACCTTACATGGAGTTCAGCTGAACTATTCCACAACTTACCACCCTCGGACAGATGGTCAGACTAAGGTTGTCAATAGATGTCTTGAAACATACCTCAGGTGCATGTGTAGTGAGCAGCCTACACTTTGGAGTAAATGGCTTCCATTGGCTGAGTTCTGGTACAACACCTCTTTCCATACTTCAGCTCAAAAGACTCCTTATGAATTGGTCTATGACCAAGCCCCTCCTTCTTATTTATCTTATATTTCTGTAGAATCTAAGGTTGAGGTGGTAGCTAGGAGTATGGAGGAAAGGCAATTTGTGGTGGAGTTGTTGAAATTTCATTTGCTCAAGGCACAAAACAGAATGGTGCAAGTGGCTAATAGACATCGATCTGAGAGAGTGTTTTCTAATGGAGACTGGGTGTATGTCAAGCTCCAGTCCTACAAGCAGCAGAGCTTGGCTCAGAGAACTTCGAACAAGTTGGCTCCTAAATACTTTGGGCCTTTCAAGCTTATTGATGTATGTGGATCAGTAGCCTGTAAGCTGGAGTTACCATTAGACTCTAAGGTTCACAATGTATTCCATGTGTCCCACCTCAAGGCTCACATTGGAGATGCTGTTGCAGCTAATACCCTACCATCCACATTGCCTACTGTTGCTCTTAAGGAACCAGAAGCTATTCTACATCGCCACATGGTTCAACGCCAAGGTCGTGCAGCAACTCAGATATTGGTCAAGTGGCTCAACCAGCCTGAAGAGGAAGCATCTTGGGAATTTTACTATGATTTTCTCAAGAAATTTCTTAACTTTGAAACTTGAGGTCAAGTTTCTCTAGGAAGGGATGATTTGTTACAGTAAAGTCATGTTGACTTGTTGACTGTAATTGAATAAAACTGAATGGCATGTGAATCTCACATGGGCATAAGTGTGTATAAAACTCTCGAATCTGTTACAGAATTATACACCAGAAATTATTCCCAATCCCAATTCTCTCTGTTTACTTGTGTTCTTGAGTTCAATACTCAGATTCTTTTCTACCCCTAAATCCCATGTTGTTCTTGTGAGTTTGTTGTTTTTGTTAACATCAGATCCAAATCTATCATCCTATCTTGATTGATACAGATTACTTGTATCACTGAATTGCTATTTTGGTGCAGGTGTTAGATTATTGTCATTCACAAGGTATAATGCATAGAGATGTCAAGCCTCATAATGTCATGATAGACCATGAACTGAGAAAACTTCGCTTGATAGATTGGGGTCTTGCAGAATTTTACTATTCTGGGACAGAGTACAATGTTCGTGTAGCTTCTAGTTACGTGACTGTAATTTTGGTTGATAGATCCTTTAAAAAATAATGATACATCAATAGGTCATTCTTGAAGATTGAACTGTAAATGTTTCACATTAGAATAGAATCTTTCTTACATGTATAAGTTTGGATATCAATGAGACAATTGAATTGCATTTCAGGTGGTTTGAGCTACTATTCTGTTATTGGTTCATTGGTTGATTTTGTTTAAAAATGAAGCGCATTAACACAAGAGAAGTAAAATTTTACATAATTGCAAGAGCTTAGTAGTTTAGTGATGGGCCTTGATGTTGCAAGCTTTATGCTGAAACACAGCTAAGTCATTATGATAAGTTCACAATTCATAGCCTGTTGCTGAGCTTCATCTTGCCTTCTGATTTTTCAAAATAATCAAGTTCTACAGATGGTAAAGAACATATTTTCGATTTCTCTAAGTTCCTTATGATAAAATCATTGTTTTATTTCTTCCCAGATACTTCAAGGGGCCAGAACTCCTTATTGACCTGCAAGACTATGACTATTCATTGGACATGTGGAGCCTCGGATGCATGTTTGCTGGGATGGTAAGGATCAATTAGTTTCATCCAATAGTTCTTTTCTTCTTTTTTTTAATTATGAGGTTTCAAGCTGTGTCCAATTAATATTTGGTTCTTAAAATGCCAATCATTTCCTTGATGTATATTTTTCGCAAGGAACCTTTTTTTGAAGAGGAATGTTTGGTTGAAATGAGAAGACAAGCTACTGCTAGACTTGGTCCATCAAGTATGTATAAAAGGCATTGTAGTTTGTCTATTTTTCCCTATTGTTTGTCGATTTATTGCTATACATACTTCACTAAGCAAAATTAAAGTCAGTTCTGAACCTTTGACAAAAAAAGATGCTCAACAATTTCCTATAACTTTTATTTGGTGAAGTTTCATCCATCTATATTCTATAACCATGACATTAAAAACCTTACAGTTATCTATATTCTATAATCATGACATTACAAACCTTACATTTATCTTACTTTTTGATAGTGCCTAGATTGAATATTTGCGTTTCGAATTATTAGTCCTTTATAGGAGCCGTACATGGTCCATTTAATATACTACTAACTACAATTAATTCAAGTTAGCATGTGGATCAGGCACATGAGAGTGAGTATTTAATTTGTTATGCATGTGAGTGAGTGATGCCATTCCCCAACCAAATCTCAATTTTCATAATTTTGCATGCCACTCCTGTATCTGTTTGACAACTCTGTCCTTGAGTACAATCACATTCATGCTGGTATTTCATGTAATTTTAGAATAGATTAGGGTTATACATATTCTACTACTAGTCCTGCTATATGTGAAGGTTTGACAGCTTCACATTCATCAAAAAATGGGAACAAAAAATTATGAAGGGTGATCCATCTTCATTAGCTATTTCTCATTTTGGGATGTCTGATCAGTGCTTGCTCATAATCTACAATCTATCCATCTCATATGATCAAAGTAGGAAGTATGCTGGTGTTTGAAGACCAGGTTCTAAGCTTTTAAGTGCAATTGATGGCTCCAAATTGTCATTGTGAATATAATTCTAAGTAGTGGACTGAACCTGAAGGTAAGTCATATCTACAAACTAAGAGAAAGAATACCTTCTTAGTGCAATTACATGTCATCGTCCTGTAAGTCATACTACTGATTACTTTCCCTTAGATAATTGTTCTAATAGTGTTTTTTATGATTCTATTGTATCAGTCTACCAGTAATTGATTTACGATTTTGTAGTATAATATTGTTTCCTTAGGTTTGATTTCTATTGTTTAGCTCAAGTTACCTTTCCTATTGGGAGTTCCATATTTATATCAAACTGGTTACCTCTGTTTCATATTGCATCTATACTGTAATATTATTGTCATCTGTTTCTTCATCACATATTATTTATGTGATTTCAGAAGATTAGGCGTCCAATTATTAATTTGATGAGGTCTGCTTTTGATTTTGAAAATTATATTTCCTTCCCCATTAGGAAAATACTTAGCTAATTCACCATTAGGAAAATAGTTAGTTAAGTTAATTAAATAGTTAGCAACACTTGTAAAATCAGGAATACATAATATATTATTTCCTTTTACTATTACTGCATTCTCAGATTTTCCTTGTGTCGGTATCCTAATCCTTTTTTTGCCTGACTTTGTACACATTAACGTCTTGCATGAACTAAACATGACCATCTATCTAGAAGTAGGAAGCACTATGGAGGTAAATGAAACTGAAAGAGGACTCAATACCTTCATTCTACAACTATCATTTTGCACAAAGAATTTAGTATTTTCAAAGTTCAATACAACACAATACTAAAAAGGGATGACAGGTTGGTTCGAGAACCCCCTGTCAAAGGAAACATGGGGCCTTTACTCCGAGCCATTGAGAAGGTGTGATACCATTAATGACCAATTCATTACAATTGATCGATGTTTTCTTGCCTCCATTATTAGCTCGGATAATGTCAGTGTCTGAAGCTTCCCCAATCTGCAGGCTATGACCACCGCCAACAATACATACAGACATATACCAATAGGGGTTAAAATAATAGACATATGGGCTATAACGTCTGTTGATGTACAAGTAAAATCATAATTCAAAGATACGACCTTAATATTAACGAAGTCTTGTTTGACATAACAGAAGATATACTTGACTTTAAACATTGATGTGCCTCCTAATTACAAATGGTGCTAAAGTACAACATGACCCTAAGCCCATATAAACGTCGACAATGCATACATCTTTTGCATGTTCTTCTTGTGTATTCTAAAATTTCTCATTTCCATCATTGGACTATAAAACTGTGTATAATTTGTAGAATATGTACAACTTCATAGCTTGTAATAAATTAATAAACTCATATCATGTTGTATGAAAATGTCTGACTTACACCATACGAAATGCAGTCCGCGTGCGAAGCACGTGGGTCCCCCCTAGTGTACATAAAATCCCCAAAGAATCATATTGCGGGAATCTCTGTGAGTTTCCACATTGGATGCGGCCATCCGGAACAAGGAACGGGTTGGGGACTCTATTCTCATCCTCATTACATCCCCTTCCACGTGCGACATTAAATCTTTTCTCATTCTCATTTCAATCCGAGTTACGACAAATCATTGCGGGGTATAGCCCGTGCCCTAATATCCTTTGAAATAAACTCCCGAACACACTCAGGAGGATCTGGAAGAAAAGATTCACCTAACGGAAAGGGAAAAGAAAGGTAATCCTACGAGTCAGCGACTCGGTTGGCTTCCCTAAAGATGTGTCGGGAATGGCACTGCCAGTCCCTATTGGTGAAGCTTTTTGCCAAAGTGATAAGGCTGACGAGAGGATGACTACGATCTATAGGTTTGTTTAGAAGCAGAATCGTCAATTACGAATCTGTTTCTAAACAAACCCTCCTATAGCCACGTGCTCAGGCAAGTGATAATCCTGACACAATCCCCCAAATTTGGCCATCGAAACCGAGCATATACCAATGTGGCAAAGAAACCCCCACCCACTTACCTCCTGAGTCCCTATGGACATCCGCCGCAACTTCTCTACCGTGCTGGATCGATCCATTGCAGTTGAGTTTGACCCAACCCTCCGGAGGAGGCGACCAAGAAATAAGGTGGATGCTCCTTTCTATTCCCCGCAAGGGTCGTTGAAGCGGTGAGACCTCTAAAGTAGTCCTCAACTCGATTCATGATGAAATTCCCTTGTTCCCCCAATCTTTTCCCTCGAAAGGCCCAATAGATTTAGTTAAATGAGTTTTGTTCCGTTGGAAGTGATTATTAAAGTAATAATATTGCATATCGAAAAATACAAATTTTCCTTGTCAATAGGACAGAAAAGCCAAGAACGAAGAATAGTAAAAACTGACACTTAAAATTTATGTGAAAAATCTTTTTGAGAAAAACCACGTGGACACAACCAACAAATTCACTAAAACCGGAAGCTGGAAAGTATACATGAGGAGAGAGCTTGAGAGCTCAAGAGGTTGAGCAAGGCTCCATTAGGTAATGCTCATTCATCTAGATAAACGGGCTAAAATTAGATGGAAAGTATCAATTTTCATCAAATTTCATCCATCTCTTTGCTAAACACCTATTTTAGTCAAAAAATCATTCGATTTGCCCATTCATCTATTCCTCATATTTTCATCTAGATGAATGAAAAAATCTTTATCGAGGGAGTTGGGTATGAATGCAAAAGTTCATCTACATGAAACTTTTTTTACCGCATATAATTCATCCACTCTCATAATTCATCTACCCCATTTATCGAACATTTTTTTACCTCAACAATTTCCATCTATCTAAAATTTCATCTACCTTTCGTTTCATCTACATTTCATCTAATTTTAATTCATCTACTAGATTTCATCTAGACAAAAAAAGTTCATCTACAGTTACTGAACGGAGCCCAAGAATAAAACTTGCTACTCATGGAGTACTAATTGGAATTGTGCACACCACTATACAATTAAAAGGAGGAAAATATATCTATATACACGGGAGGCTGTAAAATTTTAAAACACATAAATTGTATAAAATAGAAAATGCTGATGATTTTAATGGAAACTCAAGAAGCCAGCTCAATTAGATGAATTGAAATTATCAAATAATAACACTTCATCTTCAGAAGAATTCTCTTAATAGCATAATTCAATAAGAAATAACATTTTCACCAAAACAACATCTGATGTCAATAAATAGTCACAAAGGATCTAATTTAATACCAAGTTCAAACTTAGTAGATGGAAAAAACCTTTGTCATCATATTAGTCGGATAGTCACGAGTATTGATTTTGCATACTTTGATTTCAACTTTGACAAGGAACTCTCTAATATAATGACACCTCGCATCAATATTTTTAGTCCTCTTGTGAAATATTTGGTCTTGGGTAAGCAAATGACACTTCACAATCACATAATATTGGGATAGAAGATGTACCACCAAAAAGCTCATGGTACAAGATTCTTAGCCAACTAGCTTCTTTATAAGCTTCAGAAACAACCATGTTTATTGCTTCAATTCTAGATAAGGATGTTGTTGACAAGCTACTCACACATGTTATGGTGATATACAAGAGGAAGCTTGAATCAGACATTGGATCCACATGGAGGCCGCAACGAGGACGGATATGCAGCCGTGTTCGAGTTCAAGATAAACAAGATTGAAGGACGATTCCTTTTAAAGATGAAGGATTGATAAAGGATCACTCTATGAGTCCTTATTCCAAGATGGTGTCAACTGAAGAGTTGAGATTGAGATATGATTGTTCTATGAGTTTGATAAATATTATGTGAGTTTGATTGATTTTAGGTCGTCTAACGAGGGAGAACAAAGAGAAGGTCCAAATCTTTACTTATTCTTTTTATTCATTGTCTAAATCCATATGAGAGGGAGTACGAAGTGTTTATACAGGGAGATTTAGAAGATCTCCTAATGATTGAAAAAGTAGATGGATGGCTGGTCTCATAGATAACAACTCGAACCCACCTACTTAGATAGTACTGAATTTTGAATTAGAAATAATAATACTTCCTTAAAAATGATAATAGGTATTAGATAGTCTAATAAATTTGAATTGATGATAACTATGTAATATGAATTATTCAAATTAGTTTAAAGTGTTTACTCCAGTAGAAGCTGCTGCACTCTATGAAGTGCATGTAGGGAGAGGAGAAATATCAATCCTAGACAAACACAATGTGATTAATGCCTCTAGTATTAGAACTATGGCTTGCTACATGTTTGGCCACTAGTGATTGTGTTGGTATCTATATAGCTCTAGCCCGATTAAATGTAGGTGTAGATCTCACACTCATGACTTCCTATTCCCATCCTGCTATCATGAGAGGCAAGGGGACTTCAAGTTGTAACAATTGGAGGTGTGATTACAGAATATCTTTGTCCAGTGCTTAAATGCAGGCAGATCATCGGCTATCTTAGCCTCAACGTCTTTAACTGTGAACAATGGATAGAGAAGAGGTAATAGAATGGCTTGCATATTTCATTAACAACTGAAGCGTTAAATACAGGAGAAGCTACTGAACTAATCAACTACAATTGAGGAAGTGGAGCTAACAAATCCTATCCACCAAGTAACAGATTGAATGGAAATAGGAACAACCATTTACTAATTCTAATAATTCTAAATTAAACCTGCAAGCTGAAGAGTGGGTCGCACTTGAAGCTTGGATCGTAACATAGCTATCCGATCCTTATGTAATGGTTTGGTGAAGATGTCCGCAAGCTGATCAACGGAGGACACATGATGAACCTTGAGCTCACCGGATTCCACCTGTTCACGAAAGAAATGAAAATCCAATGGGATGTGCTTGTAACGGGTCTGTATAACAGGATTTTTACACATAAACTGGGCGCCAACATTGTCACACAAAATGATAAGGGACTGCGGTAGAGGCTGCTGCAAATCCAGGAGCAGTTGTTTGATCCAAAGTAGCTCCGTAGATGTGTACTCAAGGGCTCTATATTCTGCTTCTGTACTTGACCTGTCAACAACTCTCTGTTTCTTGGAGGTCCAACTGATGAGATTAGGGCCATGGAAAACGGCAAACCCGTATTGGGAGCGACTGTCATCCGATTCGGAGATCCAACCAGCATCAGAATATGCAAGTAAGCCAGGAGCAATGGTAGGGCGAAACAGAAGATGGTGATGCAGTGTCCCCTTAAGATAACGCAAGACCTGTTTCACAGCCTGCCAATGATCAATTGTAGGGGCGTGCATATATTGACAGACGCAATTCACTGGGTAGGAAATATCGGGGCGGGTGATAGTGGCGTATTGGAGCAAATCGACCGTCCCACGATATAAGGTTGGATCTGGGAAGAGCTCACCAGTAAGTTGCAAGCGGCTGGTAGGATCAACTAGTGTTGAGACTGGCTTAACATCAGTCATATTTGTGCGTTGGAGAACGTCCTCAATGTACCTAGACTGAGTAAGCGCCAGGCCACCAGAGAGACGTTGAATTTGAATCCCCAAGAAAAAATTCAGAGGGCCCAGATCCTTGAGTGCAAATTGGCGAAGAAGACCAACAAGAAGTGTTGAACAAGAACAGAATCGCTGCATGTCACGACCAAATCATCAACATATACGAGGACATAGATCGTTACCTTTGGTGTGACATGAACAAAGAGTGACGTATCGGATTGACACGCTCTAAATCCAGCTTGAACAAGATGAGTTTTAAGCTTCGTGAACCAGGCTCGGGAGGGCCTGTTTGAGCCCATAAAACGCCTTGTGAAGGCGACACATATATCCAGGCTTAGACGAGTCTTCGAACCCTTTTGGTTGAACCATGTACACCTCCTCCTTTAAGTCACCATTCAAGAATGCGTTATTGATATCTAGTTTACGCACACACCATCCACGAGATAGAGCAATAGACAAGACAAGGCGAATAGTTGTGGGTTTGATGACGGGAGAGAATGTGTCGAAGAAGTCCACACCCACCTCTTGACTGAACCCCTGTGCAACCAAGCACGCTTTGTAAAGCTCAATATACCCGTCAGACTTGCGCTTGATCCTGAAAATCTACTTAGATCCCACAACATTAACATGATTAGGTGGTCGAACTAAAGACCACGTTCTATTAGCCATTAAAACATCAAATTCCACCTTCATTGCATTATACCAACTAGGGATTTAGGGCTTGTGAGGTGGTTTTTGGTTCGGTTTGTAAGTCCATGGACGCACTAAAGGCTATGAATCTGTGTGGCTTTAGAGAGTTGGTCGAAGCCCTAGTGATCATGGGATGTGTCTTGTGGGCCACGGCCCGATAGCATGGAGGATGGTTTTGTTTGAGTTGGGAACTGATAGTGGGGTTTTGGTGATAGGGGATGGGCGGCAGAGTGGGTACTGAATCAATTGGGCCAGTTGAAGAGAGTGGAGGAGATAGTGGGCCTGGGGATATGGGTAACAGTGATGGGCCGATATATATGGAGGGTTTAGTGGACTCATGAGCTGCAGATAACAAATCCAACGGAATATTAGAATTAGGAGGAGCAGCACTTATAGTGGTTGACCGAGAAAAGTACATGGTAGAGAACGAAAAATCCATTTTGGAAGATGTATATGGTCTTAAAAAGAGATAACACAAACACCCAAAGACGCGTAAAAAATCATAATCAGGTGTTCGGTTATATAAATGGGAATAAGGGGAGACATAGTCGAGAGTGGGAGTGATGGTACGGTTATGAGCGTAGGTTGCGGTTTTGAATGCGTGTTCCCAAAAATGAGTGGGTAAGGATGATCGCGCAAGAAGTGCAAGCCCCTTTTCAACAATAACACGATTGCGTCTTTCCACGACACTATTTTGTTGTGGTGTGTATGGGCAAGAAATACGATGATGGATGCCATGTTATTGTAAAAAGTTTGAAACATTGCGATATTCGCCACCTCAATCTGTTTGTAAATTTTTGATATCACGACCAAATTGTGTTTTGATCATAGTACGAAATTGAAGAAACATGGCAAATACTTGAGATTTGTGAGATAAAAAATAAATTCAAACAAATTTCGAGCAATCATCCACAAATAACACAAAATATCGATTGCCGTTTATGGAAGGAGATGGTGACAGACCCCATACATCTGAATAGACAAGTTCAAATGGATTCGTAGAAGGAACATGTTGTTGTGTAAGTGGTAAACGATGACTTTTTGCAAGATTACAAGGCTCACATAGGGCTTGTGTTTTATTTGATGAAATAGGCAAATTAAAAAATGTAATTAATCGCTGCAAAAGTTGATCGTGAGGATGAGCTAGGCGATCATGCCAACAAGAGACAGAATTCCGAATGCCGGAAAGAGCAAGAGACGCTGCTGGTGTATTTGAAGCCGTAGAGAGTGTGTAAAGTCCTTTGACAACGCGGTCGTGAAGAAGAGTCTGCCCCTGAAAATTCTTAACACAACAATAGTGAGGCCAAAACTCCATATAGACATTATTATCACGGGTGAGTTGGAAACATATAAAAGATTTTTGGTTAGGTTTGGGACAATCAGAACAGTAGGTAATTGCGATTTAGGTAAGGAAATTGAGCCTGAATGAGTAACAGTCAGTGAATTACCATTCCCCACTTGCAGTTTGTCGGAACCATTGTAAGGCTCGACCAACGTTAGCTTCTGCAGATCAAGCGAAACGTGATCCGTTGCCCCGGAATCAAAGTACCAAGACGGATCCATGGAGGAAGGACTGGCAAACTGGGAAGAATTGGCTTGCCTCTATTGTTGCTTCGGATTGGGACGCCGGGGAGGATAATCTTGTGTGTTATCACGTTGCCAGCAGTCGATGGCCTCGTGCCCTGGGCGAGTGCAGATCTGGCAGTAGGGCCGGCGTCCACGGTTTCCACCACAGTTGTCGGAACCGGAATTGGAATTGTTGCGCTGTGGGTTCTGGTTTCCGGGAGCAGAGAACTGAGCCGGAGCCTTGTTGGGTTGATACCGCTACAGAGAGTTGTTGGTTCTGTACTGGAGTTGGTAGAAGAGCCAATTGCCGGTTGATGTTAGCCGCCAGACGCGCCTCTTCCTGAAGGAGTAATCCAACCAGATGATCCACAGACACACCATCGGCATGAATCATAAAGGCTAAGATGAATGGACCATAGGATGAATCTAAGCCTTGAAGAATGAATCCGATCAGATCTTCATCATCAATAGGGTGGAGATTCTCTGCCAACAAATCAACAATCTCCCTCTTTTTCTCCACGTATTCGAGGATGGAGAGGGCTCCTTTGTTGAGAGTTTGAAGTTGGGCTTTGAGGCTCATACGATTAGCCCTTGTCTGCGCCTGAATAGAGGAATCGAGCCCTGAATAGAGGAATCCAGCCAAGCCACCCTGGTGGTTGAACATCGAGCCACAATAGACAAGGATCGAGTGCCTAAGGTTGATTTCATCCATAAGAGAACAAATCAATCTCTTTTCTTCCATTGAATGTACTCCGGATTGGGAGTGCGAGCAGCGGTAGCATCAGTTGCCGGAATGAATTCAGGCGGAGGGTTGGGATTGAGTGCATACGACTCCAAGTCAAAAGTCTCTAGAGCAGAGATAATGGTAGATCTCCAGAGGGAGAAGCTACTGAACTAATCAACTACAATTGAGGAAGTGGAGCTAACAAATCCTATCCACCAAGTAACAGATTGAATGGAAATAGGAACAACCATTTACTAATTCTAAATTATACGTTATTATTAACAGACGTCTGATTCTAATGTGTATTGTCTGTTGCATCTTGCATGTCGATGTCTTGAACATGGTTGTAATAATCAACATCTTCTATAGCTGAATCATGGACGGTAGGAGGTGGAGTGTAACTTGCAAGTATGTCCATATAAACTAGTTGTTCTCACGGATATATAGACTTTGCCACCCCTACTCGTCGTGCCGAATGAGTTGATGATCGACGTCGGCTCAGTATGCCAAGAAGTAACAAAAATTGCACGTACGTTGTAATGTGAATATTGAAAAGATTTTTTCAATTTTCGTTTGCTTTTTTAAAACATATCCTACCAATTATATAATCTGTAAAATACACACGCCCAAAAGTATTGAAAATCCTATGTATACTATGATGTGAAAATTTTCATAATCTATATTATTTTAAATTAATTCTAACACTTTCACTAAAAATATAAATTGTAAAAAAAAATTAAGATTTATTCTAACAATTCCGATCAATAAACAAACAATATCATGTAAATTTTTTTTTGCCAAATGGCAAAAAATTTCATTAATGCCTCCCAAAAACTTCTAGTTACAATACACCCTAGCTCTCCCTATTCTCACTCCAGTATTAAGTTATGCACCATCCTAAAACGACAAGTGCTAATAATGTTCTTGACAATACAATCAACATTCAAACTAGCGTTATTAAAAATTAAATTATTACGCAACTTCCATGTATAGGAAATCACTCTCATAAAAGCATGTAAAAAAATATTGGTTACAAAAAAAATATAAACATTATGATAAATAATTAGTTTCAAACATAGTTTGGACAACTAACTATTCTTTCATTTTCTAATCCAAGTTCAAATCTATTCTAAATATTGAAATCAATATAAGAAAAAACAACCATTGTACTAAATTTATTTAATATGTTTTGGACCACAGACTACTTTTTATTTTCCAATTAAATTTCAAATCTTTTTTAATTATTCAAATCAATTTACAAAAAAATACAACCATTATACTCAATTAATTTGAAACACATTTTGGACAACCAACTATTTTTCCATTACCTAGTTTGATTTCATATCTATTATATTTATTGAAATACATTTAAAAACAATTACAACTAATTTTCCATAATAATATCAAATCTATTATGCCAGGTTTAATTTTATATCTATTTAAATCTTTGAATTAAGCGAACTATTTCTAGTTTTTTTTTTCCAAATCTATTTAAATCCATTAAAAAACTACAATCTATTTAGTCCTATTCTTTAATACAATAAATTAAAAACAAATTAAGTATTTCAATTCTTGAATACCTCTTGAAGTCCGATTACCTATCTATCCTATTTGAAACTCTCTCCTTAATTCTAGCCAAAACTTTCTTAGGTGTAATTTTCTCATTTGATCTACTATTATCTCTCTTCTTCCTATTGATTGTATTGATCTTTTTCTTAAATTATTGATTTTTTAATTAATTTCCATATTTTTTTGGAACAAATTGATAAGGTATTTAAATTTTTATCTAATTAATCATTAAATTTACATGATTCTTCTAAAACTTACTTAATAATTAGAATATTAATCAATCTCTTTTCTAAACTTAGATTATTTTTTATTTTCCAAATTACTTACTATATTATATACAGATTTTTCATTAAAGATAAGCAATGCAATATGTATTTTATGATTTATTTTTATGTTATATTAAATTGAATCCATTGTTGTGATGTACTTTTTAAATTTTTTTTAGCAAATGAAGTAAATATATTAATATACTTTTCACTAAAGATAAGACAATGTAATATGTATCATGGTTTGCATTTATGTTATATTAAATTAAATTCATTATTATGATTTGATTTTTACAAACAAAAACCTTTACCAAAATAAAGTAATTATAGTAATATTTTTTTATGTAAATCTCATATCAAAATAACAAGCAGTTTAACTACATAGTTAAAGTTTTAAAAATTGAACTAAATTATTACGATTAAGAATCTATTAGGAATCTAAACGGTCAAAATCCGATCTATGTCAAATTTGGATGACACATATTAGTATGATCTATGTCGAATTTGGACAATCATTCTCCATATATTCAAATTTAATGGAAAATTTCATTGGTGACTTGGGTCATGATATATAACTTTTAAACATAATTTTGTACAGAAAAGATAATTAATCTATCACATAATAATATGGAAAAGAGTAATTATTACTATTCATACCAAAATCTTGTGTTAAATAAAAATATTGTGTAAATTTATAAATAAAATTAGATATGTATAAAAAATGACATAAATTTGATAAAATTATCATGTGCATGGAATAGGCAATAAGCTAGTTAGAACTTATTAGTCACTCTAATATCGGGCTGCAGTAAACCTGCAAGTGCGGTAGCTCGGGTGATCAGTCGTCGTCCTCCACCAAAAATATCTTTTACCAGCCTCTATTCCACACCGATGGATTCCACCTAAGAGCTACTAGTTTCAGCCTTAACTTCGGTAGCCCTATATCCTACAACCACCTTGTCGGCCACCATAACATCATTTGCCGCCATCGTTGAAGCCTAGATTCTTCGCGAAGCAACACTTCTAGCGAGAGGATGAAACTCAAGCTTTTCTCTCCTTAGCTCGGTTAGGTGACTCGTCTAGTTAAGGGCTCCAGGAGTCGAGATGGTTCGGACGAGTTGGTCTTGTGGAAGCATCTTGGCGAGTGTACCTGCACGACTAAGCACTGAGGAGATCTTCCTCTGGATCTGACTCTCTGACACTCAAGTCATGTGATATCTAACCGAGGGGTAAACAGTGCTTGAGAATATGAGATAATAGGGAGTAAAAAAGAGTATATCATCGAGAGGGGGAAAGTGACTCGCAAACGTGGAATTATCGGAAAGAGGAATAATTCTTCTGACAAAATCACTACAAAAGGCAGAATTACGGAGTTGCAAATGGAATGTGAATAGTGACCTCCTTGTACTTCAATTTCTGATTGCTAATTATAGGGAATAAGGGTATGTTCGTTTCGTCATAAAAAAATACTTCTAAGTACTTTTTTTTTTCATAAAATAAGCACTCATTTGACTTGTTCGGTTCTTCCACCCAAGAAATTTTAAAAGTACTTCGAAGTACTTATTTGCCTACAAAACAGAAGCAATGAAATGATGCTTTTAAAAAATTAGAAGTACTTTATTTTGTTTTCTTTTACCATTTCACACTTACCCCCGTTTTATATTTCTAGACAATAAGCATGCATTAAATAAAAGCACCAGCACCAGCAACAACACCAGCACTAGCAACAACATCTAACAACATTGGCGAACCGAACGGACCCTAAAATTGATGTAGGGATATCCCTACAATGCTCGGATCTAGAGTTCAATCCTTTCCAAACATCAAGAACAAGTGTCCTAGATGTTATCCTAGCTTGGAAACAAGCTTGGATGCAAAATAGAGATAGAAGTGAAATGAAAACAAAGGGGATAAGTTCTTGAATGATTCTTAAGCTCCCTTGCAAGCACCTTGGACTTAACCTCAACACAATGCAAGTCTACAAGAAACAAACAAGCTATAACACAACACAACTAGGGGATATACCACCTAGAGCACCATGAGTTTCCCTAATCAAGTTCATACAATAACAATCACACAAACAAGATATAATTGGGCAAGAGATAAGGTTGTTTTCAGTTGATCAACCAACAAACCAAGGTGGCCTTCAAATGATAGAAAGGAGTCTTTGCTCAACTTTTACAACATGTGTGTTTTTAATCAATTCAAAGGCCCCAAATAATGAGCTATCTCTTGGCTTTTATACCAAGTGAAGGCCGGCCCCTTTGAACCTCATAAAGTTCACTTAATTAAGACCAAAATACCCTAAGAAATGTTTCATGAAAAACATAAGGAAGCTTGTGCAAAATGCACTTGAAAATGACATAGCCGGCTAGAGGTCTATTCCGGGTATGTCCTAAAGTTGGCTCTTTGTAGCTTGACTTGGTCCAGAAATGACCAAGTGTTCTTCATGGAATTTGTAGAGGAGAGATACCTCTTTGACATGTCAAAAGAGTAGAGGCAATGGGCTTCATCTCCTGGTCCATATTGAGAGCTAAAATGGCTTGCCTGATTTGATCTTTGGTCCTCTTAGCCATGGCTCTTGTGGTTGCCCTTTGGGGAGTTGGTGATAGGGATGCTCCTGCATCATTCCCTCCTTCTTTTGAAGGGCCTGACCTCAGGCCATCATTAGTATTGATGATGGGAGCCTCTTCTTGTTCTTCCCCTTCACTAGCTTCTTCTTTGAATCTGACCTTCCTCCTATGCTTGTTCTTTGCCTTAGCTACATTTGTGGTTAAGCTTTCCAGCCTCTCTTTGATCCTTTCATGTAGCTCCTTGATGAGTTTGACCTGGTTCCCTGCACTATGGTCACACTTCTCTTTGCTAGGCAAAGGAATGAGATCAAAGGGGGTTAGAAGGTTAGTACCATACACACACATAGAAGGACTTACCTTGGTGCTTGAGTGTGTGGCCCTATTGTAAGCAAACTCAACATGTGACCCTATTGAGTGTGGTGCCTCTGATGTTGAGGAGTGGTGCTTGACCAAACTCAGTAGCTTAGCATCCTTGGGTAGAAATTCATCCCTTTGCACTTTCTTGATCACTAGCATGGAGTATTGTCCTTGGAACTTTTCTTGGTGCATTTGTGGGTGGAAGCCTATAAATCTTTCATTTGAGTCTTGAGTGTGCTTCTTGGTCATACATACAAGTCTTGTATCTTTAGGCCACTCATGTATGAGCCAATATTGCACATGTCTTGGCTCCTTGGAGGCTAGTATAGGCAAGTGCAACTTGTTCTCTCGGTTCTTTGCTTTGTGCCTTGACTTCTTGTCCTCGCCAATGGACTTCTCCTTTGCCTTGATCCTTGTATGTTCTGTAGCCCTAAGAATCTGAAATGGAGTAATATGATTGAGAGTAATTCGCTCATCATTCAACAATAAAGGGTACTTGTTAGCATAACCATCATGCACCACATTGTTACCATCTTGCCAAGGTTTCTCTAAGAGAAAGTGACTTTCTTGCATAGATAGAATGTCAAATGAGATTGTGTTTATGTAATGGTCAAACTTAAGTGTTAACTTACATTTCCCATGTGCTTTAAACTCTACACAATCATTCATCCAATGAAGCTCATAAGGCCTAGGGTGCAAAACCGAGATTAGTTGTAGTCTTTGGACTAATTCATTGTTATCTATGTTGCAACAACTATCTTCATCTATGGTTAAGTCACACACCTTATCCTTAACTAGACACTTACTAGGATACAAGTCTTCTCCTAGGTTATCTTCCACAAGTTTAGTTTGGACCTTAAGGAATTCCTTGCAACTAAGGCTTGCACCTTGTTCATACTCTAGCTCTTCATTATGCACTAGTTCATGCTTATGCTCAACAACATGGTTAAGGTAATTGCCACTTTTATGAATAATTTCAGATTCAAGTTGTCCTAATGCATTGATTATCATTTCCTCCTTTTTAGGACAATCTTTCTCATAGTGACCCCTACCTTGACACTTAAGGCATTCTATGTTACTAGTTCGAGTGTTCATAGAGTGAGAAGTATGAGAGGGCTTAATAGTACTCCCTGAATTGCCCATGGCTTGGCCTTGGGGCTTAGGTGGATCCCTTTGTGGATAGGTTTCCTTGGGTGCTTGGGTAGGGGTGGTGCTTGGCTTGTTATCCCATGGGGTGCTTGATCCCATTGGCCTAGAAGTTGGCCTTGTTGTTTGCACCATCCTAGCCTTCATCTTCCTTTCAAATCCCATGTATGAGGTTGGATCACACTTCCCTTCAAAGCTTGGGATTTTGAACTTCACATTGCCTAGGCCATCATCCTCTCTTTGTCTAGGTTCTTGCCCTTGTTCTTGGAACCTTGGTCTCCTTATTCTTCCTCCTTGCCTCATGTACCTATCCACCTGAAACTCATCAACAAAATCATCACTATATCTATTCACATTAGGAGAATCAAAGTTAGGAAACTCCCTTGAGTGTTGCTTAGGTGATTTCTGTTTTGACGCCAAAGTGGCCAGTCTACTAGAGAGCTCTTGGTGATTTCTGGCCATGGTGTCACTAAGGGCCCGTATGAGTGAGGCTAGGTCTGTTTGAGAGTCCTCTTGGTGATATTGATGGGGTGAGCTAGACATTGTCACACAAACAACAAGCAAAGATGTTAAGTTAGAGTAATAACTTGTGTTTGATTTGTGTCTTCCCTCACACTCAAGGATAGTCTCTCAATCTCTGCTCAATATAGTACCTTATAAGTGTGAAATGATTTGAGTGAAGCTAGATTAAGTACACTTAAAGGTGCCAATGAAACAATAGTTATAGCATGCATTTTTAGTACTTAGGCAAAACAGAATTGTGTAAGTGTGTTTAGCTCAAGAGGGGCGAAGGACTATTACCTTAGTCTGAGGTGAACGAGTAGCCCTTGGAGTCCCCTTGTTATTGCCTTCAAAACTTCCTTGGAAAAGGCTGAGGATTGTGTTTAAGAAAAGAAGTCAAGTGAACACCTTAGGTGTACTACTTCCTTTAAGGTTAAAAGGTGGGGTATGGGTTAAGTTGTGAAGGGCACTTGGCAATCCCTTCTCTCCTTCTTCTCTGAGTATTATGACCACTTGGTCACGTTCCAAATGTTGCAATTGGAGTACACAACAAAAGGTACAAGGTTTAATGTTGAATAGGCAAGCTAGCACGTTACCGGGTACAAAAGTGTGTTGGCAAGCAACTTTGGGTGTGTTTTTCAAGGGGTCAATGGGCTGCAATGGATATGACCTTTCTTGATCCTTGTAGTGGAGGTTTTTCTAGGTAGGAGGCTCAGGTCAAATCCAAAATGGCACGGCTCAATGAGGCTGCAATGCCTTGGGAAGATGCTAGGTCAACACTTTTTGGAAAAGTAGAAGTAAGTGTGTTGGCAAGCAACTTTGGGTGTGTTTTTCAATGGGTCAATGAGCTGCAATGGATGGGACCTTTCTTGAACCTTGTAGTGGAGGTTTTTCTAGGTAGAGGGCTTAGGTCAAATCCAAAATGGCACGGCTCAATGAGGCTGCAATGCCTTGGGAATATGCTAGGTCAACACTTTTGGGAAAGTAGAAGTGACACTTTACCGCTTTGGGAAAGGTTTTGGCTTTAGTGTTTTGGACAATCTACTCGTGCCCTTGGTCTGATTTTTGTTTCCCTCCACAGATTAAATGTTGTTCTTCATGGGGCTCATGAGTTTTCTTCGTTTGGTGGTGTTTGGATTGAGGGGTGAAGCTCCAAAGTTGGGTTCTTGACCACTTTTGTGTGTGAATCAAGCACCCGGTTTTACTGCCTCTGGAGTGATTTTGTTTGGCTTGGTTAGAACGATCTACTCGGTGGATTTGGGTGATTTTTGTTGCTGTAGAAAGATCAAGACCTCTACTTTACACTTTGTTCAGAGTGTTCTTGAAGATGGCTGCATGGGGTAGGGCTAAAAAGGCTTGGATTCCGGTGTCTTGCTAGGCGCTGGTTCCCGGAACAAGGCACCGGCGAAGGTGGATGGTTGGTTTTCCCTTGGAAGTGTCGACCTTAACTCAGGGATTTCCTTAGGCAACTCCTCACCTTCAACCTTGGTTTTAGTCCTGCAAAAAACTTCAAGCATTCATAATGGTTAGACCAAAAGAACAAGGTAAAGAAATGGCTAGCTTTTGTGGGTTTTCACAATGTTTTTGTCAAGTGTTCTTGCAAGAACTTGCAAGGCACTTGGTTTTGGGTTTTCTATGGTGAACAAAGGATGAACTCACTGAGCTCTGATACCACTTGATGTAGGGATATCCCCTACAATGCTCGGATCTAGAGTTCAATCCTTTCCAAACATCAAGAACAAGTGTCCTAGATGTTATCCTAGCTTGGAAACAAGCTTGGATGCAAAATAGAGATAGAAGTGAAATGAAAACAAAGGGGATAAGTTCTTGAATGATTCTTAAGCTCCCTTGCAAGCACCTTGGACTTAACCTCAACACAATGCAAGTCTACAAGAAACAAACAAGCTATAACACAACACAACTAGGGGATATACCACCTAGAGCACCATGAGTTTCCCTAATCAAGTTCATACAATAACAATCACACAAACAAGATATAATTGGGCAAGAGATAAGGTTGTTTTCAGTTGATCAATCAACAAACCAAGGTGGCCTTCAAATGATAGAAAGGAGTCTTTGCTCAACTTTTACAACATGTGTGTTTTTAATCAATTCAAAGGCCCCAAATAATGAGCTATCTCTTGGCTTTTATACCAAGTGAAGGCCGGCCCCTTTGAACCTCATAAAGTTCACTTAATTAAGACCAAAATACCCTAAGAAATGTTTCATGAAAAACATAAGGAAGCTTGTGCAAAATGCACTTGAAAATGACATAGCCGGCTAGAGGTCTATTCCGGGTATGTCCTAAAGTTGGCTCTTTGTAGCTTGACTTGGTCCAGAAATGACCAAGTGTTCTTCATGGAATTTGTAGAGGAGAGATACCTCTTTGACATGTCAAAAGAGTAGAGGAAATGGGCTTCATCTCCTGGTCCATATTGAGAGCTAAAATGGCTTGCCTGATTTGATCTTTGGTCCTCTTAGCCATGGCTCTTGTGGTTGCCCTTTGGGGAGTTGGTGATAGGGATGCTCCTGCATCATAAAATGGTCCTTGATAGGAGCTTATTATATGGTGTAACTAGCGACTATTAGCTTAGGATTAGTGGTATTTAGGTGCTTATTGAGTGGTATTCCCGGAATCAGGTATGATTGTTCACTTATAGATTTGCGGGATTCTCTTAAGCGTTATTTTGTGGTATTGTATTATGGAGATCCTATTTGTACTCACCTCTAGTGCATTTGGGACGGAGCTAGAGAAGACGACCACACCTACACCCATGGAGAAGCTGAGAGGCGAAGCCGAGAAGCCTCGGAAGCTTACAGAAGACCGAAGACTAGTCCGAGAGAAGGTTTCAAGACGAAGAAGAGCTACGGAGAAGATGTCTCGATCGAGACTTTGGAGTCTCGATCGAGAATTGCCCTCGACATGGATGTCGCGGTCGAGACTATAATGTCTCGATCGCGACTTTGCCTCGACATGAAAGTAGCGATCGCGACCTCAGAAGTAGCGATCGAGTCTTGAGCCGTTTCTGAGTGACTTGGGAAAAAGTCTCGACCGCGACTCTATGTCTCGATCGCGACTCGGCATTATACCCGGCCCAATTGCAGATCCAAGTCCGGGAATCTATTAGTTTTTCCCTTTTTTATCATTTATTTTCTGTTATTTTATTTCCTAGAGGATAGACACTATATAAGCCTCTAATTTCTAGGTTAGAATGAGTTAGTTATTCTTTTGCCACTTTTCACAATTAGTTCTGATTCAGCAGCCAAGAGGAAAGCTCCCACCTTTGTGCCATCTTCTACCTTCATCCCTGGTTAGTTCATCCATAGTTATGTATAGATTTCTCTTGGCTATGTCTGGCTAAGTCCTTACGAGTTCACTCTTAGGTTGAGGCCATTATTCTAGGAATTGTTTGTGAGAATTCTATGTTTATGTTCTAATAATAATTTTAGCATTGTTTTATTTTCTCTTGTGATTATTGTCATTGATTGATATTGATTTTATCTAGGTGGCCAACTAGGTTGATTAGTATTCATTCATATTGCTAGGCTTGATAATTCTATTTGAAAAGTCTTGTCTTTTAGGTAGCAATCAGAATTAGCATAGACTATTTGCGAGTGTTTATTTTATAGAGATTATAAACATGTGTCGAGTATCGGTGATTTGCCAATGGTATTGCATAGGCCTACATATCTTTGATCTTTATGTTGTTGAGTAGTTGAACCTTAGGATTTCTTTGGTTATTGCATACAACAAGGGTTTCTAGGACTATTGGACTAGTTGCTATTTACGAACAAAGAGTAGGACAACTAGATTATTTATTTAAAAGAACATAACTTTATTGGAATTCGATGATCAACTTTCCATAAGAATAATGTGCTGAGACTGAAAGAGTGAGCTTTTCATCATTATAAGTTTCAAAATCCAACGCATTCAGTTATTATTGTTTTCGACAATTTTCCAAACCAAAACCCCCTTTTTACTGCTGATAACACAAATTGAGTTAAACTATCGTTGTGGCTCCCTGAGGAATCGACTCCGACTTGCCGCTTTACTAGTGGAAGTTAGTTGGATTTATTTTTGATAGGAACAACGACCGGTAAAACGCCTGTCAAATTTTGGCGCCGTTGCCGGGGAGTCAACTGACATAGTTTGCTTCTATTTGTGTTATCTTGGTGTGGACCTATCTTATGGTCCACACTCGAGCCACTAATTCCGATTTACTTGATTTTATTCCAAAGATAGAGAGGACACACCTGCAGAACCTTCGACAATCCCTGCAGAATCTGGTAATCGAATCAATGGCGGCCAGAACGTTGCGAGAGCTGACAGACCCTGATTTGACGCAACAACACTTAGGCATGATGCTGCCTGCCCTAAATGATGGTGTCAAGTTCGAATTAAAGACCGGCTTCATCAATTTGCTACCGAAGTTCCATGGCCTAGTTGGGGAGGACCCGATTATGCATCTCAGTGAGTTCCACGACATCTGCAGCTGCAGTAAGCCGAGCAACGTCACGGATGAGCAAATAAAGATGAGAGCTTTTGGTCTTACGCTGAAAGATACCACGCGCCAGTGGTATTACTTGATTCCCACCGGGAGTATCGACACATGGGAGAAGCTTCACAAAGCCTTCCTCAACAAGTACTTTCCGTCCAAGAAGGCGGTTGCGTTGAAACGAGCGATAGCTATGGTGGAACAGCAAGACGCTGAGACGATGTACGATTACGTTGAGAGGTTCGCGAGACTGTGTGCGAGCTGCCCGTTTCACGGATTTGAGGAGAAGGACTTGGTGACCCACCTCTATAATGGGTTACTAGATAATGAGAGACGATTGGTGGATGCTGCGTGCAACGGGAGCGTGCTGAATTTGACTCTTGCCGAAGCTAGAGCACGATTGAATGAAATAGCGGAAGGTACAAGGAGCTTCAGGAGGACGTACATGAGAAAAGGAGCTAATGATTTGAGCTCCGGAGAGCCTGAGTGGAAGAGCGAGATATCTGAGCTCAAGAGTATGATAAAGAATCTCGCCGTCGGAAATGCGAAGCCTGCGAGAGTTTGTGGTATTTGTGCGGATGAGACTCATCCTACCGACATGTGCCCGCAGCTCCAGGACTAGACCATCGCTGAAGTGCATGCTGTAGGAGGATTCGGACCTCCCGGACCTCGCTTTGAAAACAACAATAACAAAAATTACAACCAACGAGAAAACAACTACAATCCGAGAGGCAATGATCATACCGGATTTAGATGGGGAGATTCATCCGGGGCGCAGAACATGCCGTACCAATTCAACAATCAGTACCGTGCGCCATACCAACCGAAGAACGAGGAACCATCGCTGAGGGAGATGCTCGAATCCTTGTCCAAACATTTTACAGCACGCGTGCAAATGACGGAATCGAGCATAAGGAGCTTAGAGAAGCAGGCTGCTCAGATAGCGGAGGCGGTCAACAATCTTCAACAGCAAGGCTCGGGAAAGTTACCATCTCAGGCCGTAGCAGCACCACGAGAGAATGTAAGTGTGATCTCGACGGTAGGAAAGCAAAGGGCCGCTGAAAATGACGAGGAGGACGAATCTGCAGAAAAGTCTCGACCGCGACTTTAACCCCAAGAGAAACTCGCGATCGCTACATCAAACTCTCGACCGCGACATTGGCTTCGAGGAGAACTCCTGGTCGCGACTCCAAAGTCTCGATCGAGATGGTGGTAATCTAGACATCGAAATTTTTTCCGAAAAAAGTCTCGACCGCGACATAGACTCTCGACCGCGACTTTCTGAGGATGACGTTCGGGATGACAAGGAGATCCTCAAGAGGTTCGGGAAATGCCAGGGGAATAGATATCTACTCCAACTCGCCAAGAAGGTGCCCCGTTTCACTACGCGATTGAAGGAGATGTGCACTAAGAAAGCAACCGAGAAGCTGCAAGGGAGGCAGCAGGTACAAGTAAGCGGAAGGGTCTCCGCAGCCATCCAGCCGAAGATGGCTACTAAGCGTGCAGACCCAGGAATGGTGAGCATCCCTTGTACCATAGGTACAACTAGAATTGATAGAGCTATGTTAGATTTAGGGGCTTCGATAAATGTTTTACCTTACTCAGTTTATGAATCATTAAATCTAAGGCGTATGAGTAAAACAGGGATTGTTTTGCAACTAGCCGACGGATCTACGATCTACCCGAGAGGGTTGGTCGAAGATGTGTTGGTTAAAGTAGAAAACCTTATTTTTCCTACGGATTTCTATGTGCTAGATGATAAACATGAGACGCATGCTACACCTGTCCTTCTAGGTCGACCATTTATGCGGACATCTAAGACTAATCTAGATCTAGATATTGGGGCGCTTACGCTCGAATTTAATGGGGATGTGATCAAATTCAATATTTTTGGGACTAAGGCACAACCCCTAGACGATAGCTCCGTATTCTGTATAAATGATGTGCTTAAAATTTCTGAGCTAGGATCTAATGCTGTTTTGGGCAGTGGCCCCACCTCACTAACCAAACAGGAAAAGAAACCTGCTAAAGCTGTTGTGCAGGTTCCCAAGAAAGCAAAAGGAAAGGCGAAAAGTAGAGCCAAGAATAAGGGTGGGGAGAAGAAAAAGGAGAAGAAGCCCAAGCAAGTATGGGTAGTGAAAGAGGAAAATGGTCTAAGGTTCAAACCTTTCCATCCATGGTTCAAGAAATTATTGCTAGATGATGCGATCTGGAAAGGATTGAAAAACATTGAATGAGTTATTGTACGTCGAGCCAACGACGTTAAACAAAGGCGCTGACCGGGAGGCAACCCGGGGGATTTTTACTAACTTTAATCCCATTTGTTTGTTTTGTTTTTGTCATTTTCATTAGAGAGTCTAAGGAGTCAGTAGGAAGAAGCCATTGGTGGAGTAAAACCGAAAAAAAACCCGAAATCACTCGAGTCGCGATTGCGACTACAGGGTCTCGATCGAGACTTTACCCCCGAGGAGAAGTAGCGATCGCGACTACAAATGTCTTGACCGAGACGACGGTACTGACTTTGCGGAAAAATTTCGGAAAAAGTTCTCGACCGCGACTTTTTGTCTCGACCGCGACCGGGGCGTCGACGCTGAGGAGTGATTACGGTATTTCCCCCTCTTCCCTATTTATATGATGTCCTCTTTTGCTGTATTGAGGACAATGCGCTGTTCAAGTGTGGGGAGAGGATTTACTGTACCGAGGAGGAGGTTTACGTGTTTTTCTATCTTTCTTGCTTATTTTCTGCTGAACTGTTTTGTGTCGTATTTGGATCGAGTCTGTACCAGAATTTATGTTGCGTCTTGAACAATTGCATTAGTTTTGTTTTATAAAAAAAAATTGAAAAAATATACGAAAATAATACGAAAAAGTCGAAAAATACGAAAAATAAAGAATAAAAACCAGGCAAGCAAAAATTGATTAAAAAGGAAAAGGTTGGTGCCTAAAAAAAATAGAAAAGAAAAGAATAGTTCCTACCACTTAGAATTTGGTGAAAACCCGAAAGGGCGCCGGATTTACTTGTTTCGTGATTATTTATTTGATTGCATATCTAATGGCGCAGGAGACATAAGAAGGGAGTAGAAGGGTGTCTCGGATTCTAGGATTCACCAAGGAGGGATAAGGAGTTAGTTTTAGCCTTTTTATCTCTCTTATTTATGAGCTTATTGTTATCCACACTTTGCATGCTTACCATTCCATTAGTTTATTAGTTTTGCTACATATTATCGGCAGTTGTGTTAGATCCTAGGATTAGATTTCTATTTCTTGGAGTTTGATGCATACTGTTGTGGTTGTACTATGCAGAATTCTTAAATCAGGATTGGTGGTTGTGAATTATGGATTTATCATATTATCTAGTGGTTTAGGACATTACTCGAAGAGGAGGAATAAGAAGTGTATAAGCGAGTGGGAGACTCGATTTTATCCTTATTATGTCTATTTATGTACCCTTACCCTTAGAGGAGATTAGGATTCCATTTGTGCTTTAACGCACATCACTTTGTTCGATTTTATTATTGTATTGGAGTGGTGACATATGAAGGTGGAGAAATAAGGAGGGTTTTGGGTAGGACATCTCGAAGACATAAGGAGATAGATCGGAGTAGGTTAGTGCTTATTTACACTTTGGAGTTTGTGGTATAGTCGCTAGCAGGCTTTCTCTACACTTACTGTAGACCTTTGTGCTTATTAGGAGGAGTGAGTTTTATTTTGCTTACTCGAGGACGAGCAAGGTTTAAGTGTGGGGAGGTTTGATAGGAGCTTATTATATGGTGTAACTAGCGACTATTAGCTTAAGATTAGTGGTGTTTAGATGCTTATTGAGTGGTATTCCCGGAATCAGGTATGATTGTTCACTTATAGATTTGCGGGATGCTCTTAAGCGTTATTTTATGGTATTGTATTATGGAGATCCTATTTGTACTCACCTATAGTTCATTTGGGACGGAGCTAGAGAGAAGACGACTACACCTACACCCATGGAGAAGCTGAGAGGCGAAGCCGAGCAGCCTCGGAAGCTTACAGAAGACCGAAGACCAGTCCGAGAGAAGGTTTCAAGACGAAGAAGAGCTACGGAGAAGATGTCTCGGTCGAGACTTTGGAGTCTCGATCGAGAATTGCCCTCGACATGGATGTCGCGGTCGAGACTATAATGTCTCGATCGCGACTTTGCCTCGACATGAAAGTAGCGATCGCGACCTCAGAAGTAGCAATCGAGTCTTGAGCCGTTTCTGAGTGACTTGGGAAAAAGTCTCGACCGCGACTTTATGTCTCGATCGCGACTCGACATTATACCCGGCCCAATTGTAGATCCAAGCCCGGGAATCTATCAGTTTTTCCCTTTTTTACTCATTTATTTTCTGTTATTTTATTTCCTAGAGGATAGACACTATATAAGCCTCTAGTTTTTAGGTTAGAATGAGTTAGTTATTCTTTTGCCACTTTCACAATTAGTTCTTAGAGATTCAGCAGCCAAGAGGAAAGCTCCCACCTTTGTGCCATCTTCTACCTTCATCCCTGGTTAGTTCATCCATAGTTATGTATAGCTTTATCTTGACTATGTCTGGCTAAGTCCTTACGATTTCACTCTTAGGTTGAGGCCATTATTCTAGGAGTTGTTTGTGAGAATTCTATTTTTAGGTTCTAATAATAATTTTAGCATTGTTTTATTTTCTCTTGTGATTATTGTCATTGATTGATATTGATTTTATCTAGGTGGCCAACTAGGTTGATTAGTATACATTCATATTGCTAGGCTTGATAATTCAATTTGAAAAGTCTTGTCTTTTAGGTAGCAATCAGAATTAGCATAGACTATTTGCGAGTGTTTATTTTATAGAGATTATAAACATGTGTCGAGTATCGGTGATTTGCCAATGGTATTGCATAGGACTACATATCTTTGATCTTTATGTTGTTGAGTAGTTTAACCTTAGGATTTCTTTGGTTATTGCATACAACAAGGGTTTCTAGGACTATTTGGACTAGTTGCTATTTACGAACAAAGAGTAGGACAACTAGATTATTTATTTAAAAGAACATAACTTTATTAGAATTCGATGATCAACTTTCCATAAGAATAATGTGCTGAGACTACAAGAGTGAGGTTTTCATCATTATAAGTTTCAAAATCCAACGCATTCAGTTATTATTGTTTTCGACAATTTTCCAAACCAAAACCCCCTTTTTATTGCTGATAACACAAATTGAGTTAAACTATCGTTGTGGCTCCCTGAGGAATCGACTCCGACTTGCCGCTTTACTAGTGGAAGTTAGTTGGATTTATTTTTGATAGGAACAGCGACCGGTAAAACGCCGGTCAGTTCTCTACCTTTTCCTTTTTATCCAATCACATCACTTCATTTATATTCTTTTAACTTTTCTTCTCTTTTTTATGGAATTTCGGCTCGTGGGCTTATCCTCTTGGTCCAATTCTAAGAATCATTTGGGCCTTGCGAATCTGCCCTTACATCCAGCCCCACAAGCCCTTCGCGTATCACTGATTTGCCAAGCTTGTGAACTTAGTGGAGGAGAGACTCGCGCGCCTCAAATGATTTGTGTAGCGTGCACTAGGAAAATACACGCCGCGAGTACTTGAACATGACTATCTTGCAAAGCTCATATGCTTCGCGAGGTGCCTAGCTTGTCCTTTTGCACTGTCTTACCCTCGATTATCTGTGCTTTCACAAGGTGCACTCCAGGATAATCCTTCCAGTGAGTATTTTTGTTCGTCTATCTCGCGAGCCTTGTGCATCTTAGTGGAGGAAGGACTCACAAACCTCATATGTCTCATGTTGACTTATACTATCGCAAGGTATCTTCTCGTGGCACCATCTCGTCTTCGACTATCCTCGCGTTCGTGGGGTAAGAGTATTGCATACGCAAATTGTTTCCACTTTTTTTTTTTGAAAAAAGGCTATTTGGGAGGGCTTTTGTCATGAGAGTTCCACATGTCATTCAAGGGTAATTTGACGTTTCCCATTCCTTTCCCTTTTATACCTTGCCTTCGTCACTTTCTCCACTTCGTCTCTTTGCTCTTGTTTTCTTCTGCTCTCACTTATTCAAAGAAAAGCTCCCTCATCCCGGTGTTTGAGTCCGTTCTTCCGTTCACCGTTGCACTGTCAACATCTTCCATGGACACAGTTGGTGTTTTTCATCTTTCTCTTGTTGTTTCTTGTTTCTTTTAAATGGCGTCTTTTGTTTTTATGTGTCTTCTCGAGGATGATGTTGATGAGCGTTTCTGGCTTTGAATCCTCTCCCTTCTTCCTTTTCTGGTGGTGTCTCTGGTGTTTCCCCTATTTTGGCTTCGCCAAACTATTTCTTGTCGAATTAGGTGAAGAAAGTGACGTTTAGGCTTTGCTCTGAAATTGCTTCGTCTCTTTTGTTTCTTAGTTTATAAATGCCATTAATGGAGGTTTGTGCAAAAGTTCCATGTTTTCAATTATTATTCATCATAAATCTAATGCCATTAATTATTTGAACGACACTTGGGAAACATGCATGAAGTGGGTCCCATCACATCTTTTCACATGTCCACCATTCATTAAATACACTATATAGGCTTTTCTTATACTTTTTACTTTCCTTTCCCTATGTCGCTTCTTTTTATATTTTCTGGGTACCTCGTAAAGGTTCCTTCTTCCCGTCGATCTTTAATTAAATCAAGAGCGAAAGGGGCTCGTTCTTCCTTCTTCACGAGGCTTTTATACTCTGAAAAACTAACTCCTTGCTTTCCACCTTATGTAGAGAATAGTACTTCCCTGGTCTAGAGCTCGGAGATCGAGCTCAACTCAATTTCTACCTCGATCCTCTTCTGGTCTATAAAGGACGATGATGTCGAGTTGCAGAAGCTCTCTAGAGGCTTCGCTGGACCGATTTCATCTCGCGAGGGGTGGCTGGACCGAGCTCCACTCGTGGTAAAGAAATTGCGACAACTGAGAGTCTGCATTCTCCACCTGTTCGGATCCTCGACGGTAGGATGGCGGGGTTGAATGTATCATAGACAGAAATAATATCAAGCCTTCTCAAACCAAGATGTCTCCACTAAATCTTGCCGAGATCACAAGGACTTTTCCGTTTCTCAAGGGGACTATCCTTTGTTTGTCCATTGCTTCGGGAGAGTATCTCGATGACTATGAGGAGTTCTTTCTGATAAGCCGTCAAGCAATGCGGGTAGGCTTCAGACTCCCTATCCCCCAATTAATGAGGGATATTCTCGAAGAGATGCAGATTAGCCCAAGACAACTTCATTCGAATTTCTGGAGGCATGCGACCGCTTTTGAACTGCACTGCCAGGAGATTGATTATACTCCGTCAGCGCACCTCTTCCGAACCTTACATAGGCTAAAAGGGTATAGTTAGGGCTTTCTTAATTGTGCATACAAGTATAACCCCCAATATATTATTCCCTCGAGTGAGGTGGGATGGCTGAACTAATGGTTTCTGGTCAAACCTTATAAAGAGCATCGGTTAAATCACAATTCGTACCATTGAGGTGTGCGGGTGGATAAGCCTTGACACGGACGAGAAAATTAGGAAGGTTAGAAAAGATTTTTATGCCTTCAAAAAACTAAATTTTAATCGATCAACACCGTCCTCACCCCTGGATTCTCAGGGAGCCGAGGCCTAAACCAACTACCCCCTAAGAGGATAGAAAATTTTATACCTTTGTTCATCTTCTATATATATACTATACTATCTAACTCATGTTCATTTGTTCTGCAGAAGGGAATTGTTTCACTTGGCTCGATGCTAATGACGATGAAGACCACCAGCCCGAGGAGGTTCCCACGCCTTCATCGTCCGAGGCACCCCTCACCAGCCCTATAAGCCTAGGGCCCTCAATTCCGACTGCCTCGGTTCAGCCCGATGAGATCATGGCAGCGCCGGTTTCCACATTGCCTCCTCCTCCTCTGACAGTGGCGCTGATCCTGGATGATGATGGGCCTCTAGCGAATGTCTTAAGCCCAAAAAGGTTCTCGATCCCTCCTTTTTCGCCTCATCACTCTAAGAATTCGTGAAGGGAGGGTGACAAAAACGAAAAGGCCTCGTCGAGCACAACGGTTACCAAGAGGGTGGACATGGTTCAAGCAAAAGCACATGCAGCTAGTTACTCATCTCCGAACTTGTGAGACGGTTGGTCAATTGTACCATTCCAGTGCCCACCCCCTCCATATTTGGATAGGACGATCAATGCTGACACTACTGAGGGGATCCATCTCCCGGCAGGGGTAAGTATATAAATTTTCTCTTAAGTATACGCTTCGTGATATGTATACTAACTTGTGTTTTCCTTGTTTCTTAAGCGATACAATTGTGTGCAGCGGCAGGGGCCAAGTTTGAGCAAGGGATGATTTTTTTTAGCCAAGTTGGCTAAAAGCTATGAGGAGTTGAATAAGAGCCACTCCAAACTAATAAAATCGTTCGAGGAGATTCACTTGAAGGTGAATAGGCTTCAGGATGAGAAAGCTCGCAAAGTTGGGGAACTTAACAAAGCTATTGTTGACAAGGCCACTCGCCACCAACTCGAGCTTGATGACAAGAATCGAGGTATAGGAAAAAGCTTGGGAGCTGGAGGTGGAGAGACAAGCCCATGTGGAGGGGATATGAATCGGGAGGCTCTAGTGGCCGAGCTTCAAGCCTTGAAAGATGGTCACGTTGCTGCCATTGAGAAAGCTCGCCAGGATGTTGTGGTCAAATATGTGTGTGGCCATCGCGAAGCGTTCTGGATGGATTTTTTCTTGAGGTACCTGATGGTTGTGTTTCTTGAGGTGGTCAAGGCACATGCAGTCGAGCAAGTTCTCTCGAATTTTAAATTCGATGGTAAGAACCTGCTCGGATACCACCCTGAACCGCCCAACTACATGCCTCCTCCTCTAAGGGTCTTTATGAGAGACGTGGAAAAGACGCTCGAGGCCTAGTCCGTAAGTAGCTTTCCTGAGGAAAGTAAAATTGTGGTTGGCTGTGAGCACGAGGTATTTCGGGGTGCGACTTCGTTTGGGAAAATCAAGAAAGCCTGAGAGAAGGCCCTAGCTTCTCCTCCTTCCTCGACTACCCCTGATGCTCCTACTATTCCTTCTACCAACCCTTCTTAATTGCATTTTTGTACTTATGAAACTTGTTTTTGGTGGGCTCCCCGGAGGGAGAATGTAATATAACATTGCTTTTGGCTTGCGTAATTTTGTTTATGCCTTGTGTTTTGCATTTCTTTCTTAAATATTTTCTTCAACTTGCTTGCATTACTGCCTCGTGATCCTCCCTTTACTACCCCTTGCCCTTTTCTCTACTTGCATAGCGATGTATAAGAAAAGGTAAAAAAAAGGGGTTCACGAGAGCGTGGTTTTGCTGGTACAATGGTTTTAATGATGTAATAATGAATCATATAAAACATAGCAGTCGCTGAATATACTTGTTTACATGGCCTTGTTATATAGTAAAAACTTAGTTTATATGCCACGGAGAATTGTACTTCGCAATGTCCCTCATGGTTTGCAATCTTTTGCCCCTTCATGCTTAGTCATTTTAGCTCGTCTTTCAAAAGCCATGTCAAATGTTCTGAGCCTTGATTAACTCTCATATTTGTAGTATATTAAGACTTCAAATGAGGTGTTTACTTACCCAAGCTCTACTACTGTCTAGCCTTAGTCTTTCGCGGCAATGTCGACCAATTTTATACCGAGGGTTCCTTGTTGCATTGCAATTTCATGTTACGATGATTGCGGCTATACTTTTTATTTCTGTTTATACAATTTGCGGTAGCCTAGGCAGACGCCCTGGCTTATAGGGAGTGAACTGCATTTCTTTTACGGTAGGCAATTTTGTTCATCCTGTAGTGTACTTTAGTGACGCAGGGTGGTATGTTTAAACAAATAGTGCAGAGGCTTCAAGATTATTACCTCATGTGGCACTATTTTCTTGTGATGCCTCTACAATATAGGGTTTTTACTTGATGACCAGCCCGAGGCCTTTCGCACCCGGTGCCTGGCTCGATGATCATTCTGATCGCTACTAGCCCGAGAGCGTGTCGCTCCCAATGCCTAGCCCGATGCTTCCTCATGCTCGCGACTAGCTCGGGGTGTTTCTCTCTCTATGCCTAGTCCGATGCTTTCTTGTGCCCTCGACTAGCACAGGGCGTCTCGCTCCCGATGCCTAGCCTGATGCGCCCTATGCTATCTTTTCTTGTTAGTTCTACTGCGATTTAAACAACTAAAAATTAGGTGTGCGTCTCGAGGGATCTTATACCCTTATCGAGGATTATAATAGTCGTACCTAATTGAGTCGAGTGAAGATAATATTACCACTCAAACCCTTTTATTCGCATTTGGGCTTATATGAGCTAGCGCGTGTAGCCTCGCCTATATTTTGCTAGTAAGTTGTTAGTGTACTTTTCCTATGAGCAACACTCCTTCGCTGACTTTTGCATAGATATATGTAGTGAAAGATAATTGAAGATTTGTACCTAAGACAAGGCTCTTTATTACTAGGGGTAGTACTTGCGGAGCCGCATCATGTTCCAAGAGTTTGTGATGCGGTTCCTCGCACAGTCTTTTAGCTTGTTCGCACCGGGGGTGACTTCAGCGTCGACTATGTATGTCCCTTCCCAATTTGGTTGAAGCTTGCATTCTTCGGTCTTCCTCATCACGAGGTCTCCCTTTACCAACTCTCGTGGTTGATCTTCTTGTTATAGCATTTCGCGATGGTGGCTTTGTGGTTTTCTGCTCGGATGGCATCCATCTCGTGAGTCTCTTCCCTTAGTTACAACTCCTGGGCCATCTTGTCCCGGTTTCCTTCTTCCTCATAGTGTATAATCCTGTCTGCTGGAAAGAGATGCTCCACTGGAACAACCACCTCAACGTCGTATGCGGGGGAAAATGGTGTCTCACCAACTGCTCGCTTGGTTGTGGTGCAGTTTACCCACAATACAAGTGGCAGTTACTTAGTCCATCTTCCTTGGGCTTCGTCTAGTATTTTCTTGAGGTCGGTAACGATGCTTTTGTTGGCAGCCTCCACTTGCCCGTTGCAAAGAGGATATGCAACGAACTCGAATTTTAGTTTAATACCCAAGTCATTACACCACTCGACGAGCTTTGGTGTGCTGAATTGAGGGCCCCTGTCTGTGATGATTTCCTGAGGAAGGCCAAATCTGCATATGATACTTTGCCATAAAATTTTCTATACTACTTGGACGTTAGTCTTGTCAAGTGGTACTGCCTCGATCCACTTTGTGAAATAGTCGATCACGGAAATAATAAACTCGAGCTCGCTAGGTGCCTTTATCAAGAAAGGTCCTAAGAGGTCGAGGCCTCAGATCGCAAACAGACATGAGCATGTCATGATTTGCATCTCTACCCCTGGTTGGTGGCAAGATGGTGTGTGCGCCTTTTCCCACATATAATTTCTTATCATCTTCGCCGAATGGCACGATTGTGCGCTTCACGACCTCGACAGAGGCAGATGGAGCACTCTCTTCCATCATTGGTCATGAGGCTTCTCAAGGATCCAGAACTGCCTCATCCCCCATGCGTAGTGAACCGATAATTGGATATGGTTTGCATGGATCGCTCTCTTCTCGTTCCTCTCTTCTCGTTCCTCTCTTCCTGTATGTAGCAGTTTCACTTTCCTGTTGATTACCTCAGGCGGTTCTTGTTCCTTCTCGAGTCGGGAACTTGAGATAGAAATGGATAATAAATATATTGCTTCGATTCTCGTCAATGAGTCCCAGCCAAGTGTACCATTATACGATGAGGTGAGAGTAGTGATCAATAAATCAACTCCGCAACACCTTTGTGGTCCTCCTTTGTATCCCAAGATCATATCAATTGTGACAACCCCAAGGGCTTTTATAAAAGTCCTTGTGAAGCCGATGAGGTTGCACTTCGTAGACCTCATTTTAGATTGGTCGAGGCCTAGTTCCTAGTAAACTTCCCAGTAGATTATATCGGCCTTGCTTCCCATATCCACCATGAATCTTTTCATAAAATTTGTCCAGAGTTGAACATGTATGACGAGTGGATCGGCTTGCTTATTTTCCCAATCGATGACATTATTGTTGAGTTGTAACTAACAAGGCTCTCGAGCTGCCTCGACGATCAACATCATTGGTCTCCCAGGAAGGAGAGGGGCATTAGAGGCTTGTCTATGCTCTCTTCAGCTAGGCAACCTTGGTTACTGTCTCCCGGTAATTGTTCCAACAAATTCTTCATCCCAAGGGAATGCATAAGCCTGCTCGGTTGAGGATTAGGTGGACAGTATTTTGCCCCTGAGCACGCCTTAACTCCATGACTCGCCGATCCTCTTGATCGGCCTCGTGAATGAGGCTTCAACATTATTTTGTGTTTTTGAGAGTCATTGTTATGCCTTGTACACCATTTCCTTCTATTTTCATTTGTGGGTACTGGTGTTCTGCCTCGACCTCATATCCCTTGCACATCTGCTATCATGTTCTACATTGCGTTTTCCCGAGTGTTGCCCTGAATTTGGACAGTCTGGGATCTCAATGCTTGCTCAGGTGGCCTCTTATGTCCCCATTACTAATTTCCCCTTTGATTTCCGCTATGTCCCTGATTCTGTTTTCATAAGCCACTCTATCCTTGGTTCTTTCCCGTAATCCTAATCAAATTCGATCTGACCATGAGCCTTCTACAACATCCCCTAATAGTTGAGGTAACTGAGCTTTTGACCTAGTTGATCCTTGAACTCCAATCATCGTGTAGCCCCTCCCAAAAATGTCTGTCCCGTGACGTCTTGGCCTCTTGGGTGAAGTCATATGCCTCGAGATCTACTGCAGTGAATCTCTTGACATATGATTCGATGGAATCTCCTAGGCCCTTCCTGGCCCCTTGTTTCTATAGCACTGTGACCTTACGCTTTTTAGAAGCACTAAAATGAATTATGAAGTGCACTTCCATATCGTTAAAGCTTTGAATTGTTCGCTTAGGTAATGCGAGCATCCAAGCTAAGGCCAACCCTAATAGAGTGTTAGGGAAGCCCTTGTACGTTATTGCGTTGTCGGCATTGGAAGCCAACATTATGTAGTGATAGAGACTAATGTGCTCTATAAGATCATCCAGACCAGTATAGTCCTTTGTTGTTGGATATTTAAAATCCTCACAAACTGGAGCATTAATGATGTGATCAGCAAATATGGTTCCACCTCGCGAGTCAGAACCCGTACTAACTTGGTACCCTAGAACTGGGCTTGGTGGGATAGGATAATGGCCACCATGATGCGGTCCCACGTATGGGTCATGAGTTGTGTTGTCAAGAACTTGGTTTTATACTAGGTTATAGACTGGTTCGTGGAATCTGGGAGGAAGAGGTTGTACTTTGTAGATTGGCTTGAAAAAAAAAGAGGGAGTAGTTGCGGCTCATATATGGAACCGTGTAACCTGAGAGGAGGAGGTTGTAGCTCATAGACACGCTCTTATGGTCCACACAACTGGGAGTGAGGTGGATTAGAGTGACGCAATGGCCTTACGACGCGATCATGACCAAGAAATCGTGAGGGCGGGCGAGGCTGGGGTTGTAGTCTAGCATCCACGACCTCCCTCTCGCGTAGGAGTCTGGCCTCTTCTTCTTCTAACTCACGCCTTCTGTCATCATCCTCTCGACGACACCTGTCATCTTCTAACCGATGTCTCTCTTCACCTTCTTGACGTAACATATCGTCATCTTCTAGACAACGTCTATCATCTTCTTGACGTCTCATGTCGTCATCTTCTCGACGACGTCTATCGTGTTCTTCTTGTTTGTTCATCTTTTTTCCAAGCAACAAATTCATTGAATTCAGAGGCCTTCTCGAGAGTTATGTAAACTCAACTCCTATTTGGCCCGTTTTTTACTCGGATGTCTCTTGAGTACGAGGCTCATGACGTCTGTTCGCTGTGTTTTTAACACTTTCCATCCTTCGAACCCCTGGGCAACCCAACCTCTTGAGAGAGAAAAATCACTGTCGATGCTAGTGTTGAAGCCTAGATTCTTTGTGAAGCAACACTAATCGTGAGAGACTCAAAATTAAGCTTTGCTCTCCTTAATTTGGGTAGGTGACTCGTCTAGTTAAGGGCTCCAAGAGTTGAGATGGTTTTGACGAGTTGGTCTATTGGAAGATTCTTCACGAGTGTACCTGCACGACCAAGTCCAAAGGAGATCTTCCTCTAGATTTGGCTATCCGACACTCAAGCCAGGTGATATCCAACCGAGAGATAAACCGTTTTGAGAGTATGGGAGAATAGGGTGTAAAAGAGAGTGTTTTCTCGAGAGGGGGAAAGTGACTCGCAAACCTGGAATTATACCAAAGAGGAATAATTCTTCTGAAAAATCACTGCAAAGGTAGAATTACAGAGTTGCAAATGGAATGTGAATAGTGATCTCCTTGTACTTCAATTTTTTATTGCTATTTATAGGAAATAAAATGTTTCCCTACCTTTTCCTTTTTAGCCAATCATATCAGTTCATTTATATTCTTTTATCTTTTCTTCTCTTTTCTTATGGACTTTTGGCTCATGGGCTTATCCTCTTACCCCAATTCTAATAATCATTTGAACCTTGTGATTCTGTCCCAACAGCCACCTCAAAACCATCCATGACATCTCCCGTCCTAGATGGAAATCCTGAACCACCTAGCCAGTCTCCATATCGTCTCCCCCTCTAGCCTTGAAATTGAGAACCTCCTTCTGAGACGACCCCCTCCGGGATGGAAATCTCACACCACCGCGGCAGCCGCCCTGTCCGTATTCTTATGGTTGTTGTTGTGAGAGAATCGAAATCAAAGAAAAAGAAAAAGAAATCAAAAATCAAAGAGGAAAAAGAAGAAGTTGAAAATAAAATCAAGATTTCGCCTAAATGGAACGGGAGGCGCGACAGAATTAAATGAGAAACAAGAATAAAGGAGCGTTGGATCGTTTTTAACCTAAATTACCATGGCTCAGTCAGCGGTGCTAAAGTTAAGGCTGGCTAGCCTTGCCAAAGCGTGTAAGATGTCCCAAGGTTCTAAAAAATGCTAGATAGTTGCTAGGTGGTGAAGAGGCTACAGCCTAGGCATCTAGGCGGGAGCCTATGAGGATCAATATTATACTCCCTCCGTTTATTTATAATTGTCCATTTTAGTCTCGTGTTCTTGTTAATCTCAAATTGTCCATATACATATATTGGTTACAGTTTTCCACAATTACCCTTACTTTATTGCTTTTACTTTTTCACTTTTCTACTTTTTTGCATGCATGAAATTTTATAGGAGGGTAATATAGTCCAAAAATCCCCTCCTTAAAATGTGTGAAATTTTCTAAATGGACAACTATAAATTAACGGAGGGAGTAACATTTATTTTTATATTTCAACCACATTTCCTTATTTGAAAACTAAATAGGTATATATTAATTTGTAATTTTTATACTAATTCATAGTTTGACTATGTAAATGATCATATATACATATAGTAAGCTAATTAATCATCATAAATTCAACGTCTAGGCGACTAGGCAACTACCTAGACGAATGTCTATGTGACCAGTTAGGCAGTTGTCTAGGTGCCTCGTTTTTTCAGAGTTTAGATACTTTTACCTAGATTAAAATCGGGACGGTGATCTTTTGTCTAGCATATAGCCACGTTTTTCAGAACGCTGCTTGTAGCCTTCTAATCCTGTAGAAGAATTAAAATCTAATTATATTTCCTAGAAAAAATGTGAGGTCAGAAAGCATCTAACTTTGAAGCTTTTGCGGTATATAGAATAAACAGCTTATATCACATGATCTATACACAAACTAGTAAATTCAAGCAAAACTGTTCTAGATTAACTTCTCTAATTTTGAGAACTAGTCTAATCTACCCAAGCAACAAAAGAGTGCCATAATATACAGAACTTCTTACGGAAAGCAAGAAGCCCCAAACTAACACACTCAGCCGAAGCTTATCAAGACATTTGGCTCGGTGCTGCTAATTGATAACGTATTGTCATCAAGATCAAGAAATGTGACATTTGGCTCGGGCCGGGGCACATAGCATAATGATAAGGGAGACTTTATCTCATGTGGATGGGTAAAAAACCAGATTTGTTTCGGGGAATTTATCATTGCACATTCCATGATTTACTTTCTCCATTGATCTTGGGGAATAATAGGTGGAAGCGCCCAATGGTGGCTAGGCGGGGTGTTAGTGTCTAGACGGCTAGACGGGAGAATAGACGGATCAATATTAGAACACTTATTTTTATATTTTAACACAATTTCCTTATATAAAAATTTAATAGTCATATATTCATTCATAATTTTTATAAAGTTTACAATTTAACTATGTAAATTATGATATAAACATATAATATGCTAATTAATTATCATATATGCAGCAGCTAAGTGGTCGCCTA
>NW_027368279.1:0-50959 GCF_046119375.1 Phyllobates terribilis | reverse complement strand
TTCATGTGTTTGATCCACGCCACATAAGCAATCCGTGTGCTTCAAGCTCTAACAAACTCTTGCCACGCTGGCGATCCCTGGAGTGGCGTCCCAAAGAGTGTGAAGTTCTTCTCGCACCTTCCTGTGCACACAACTTGCACTCTCCCGCTTTACCAGCCTTCGTAGCATGTAGATTTGTTCTCCTGCGCTCTGGCGCACCCTAAGCTTCAGTGGAACCTCGTGGTCAACTTTCTTCAACTTCATTCAAGTGCGTCTCTACGCCCTCGAAGCTCGATCACTCTTACTTCTTGGTCTGGAATGGATTTTTTAAACACCGTTTGCGAAACTTACTTTCTCCGCTTGGTGTTAAGCGCGACTGTCACCAGTCAAGCGCATCTCTAAATGACTGAAGCGCATCCTTACAAATATGGCAATGACCTGGAAGGCTTAAAAACACTAAGAGATTAAACATATTAGTTTGTTATCATCAAAACAAAAGAGAAATAGATTAAGCTTTAAACAAGATGATTAAAGCTCAACTAACAATTTCCCCCTTTTTGATGATGACAAACTGTAAACAGGTAAGCTCATGAATACTTTCTTAAGTGACTAAAATGAAGGCAATAATATCAATTTAATCAAGTATTCAGATTCGGAATTGGATCGAAGTATCTTACCAAGGTACTTAACCATACCAGTTTTCAATTCCCCCTGAATTCAAGCACGATCTCATACTTCCCCCTTAATCAAAGAGGAATTTACCTGTGTTTTTCCCCCTTTTGACATCATCGAAAAATTCAAAGCAAAGTCATACGGTAAGAAAGATAGTAGAGTGAGCTTGCTAGCTAAGACGTCAAACACAGCTTAATAGAGAACATTAAGCAACTTAAGTAAGAAAAAGTCAGGTTAGTAAGGCTCTCAGGAGATATAAAAATCGAAAGCATACTTAATTGTCATTCAGTACAAACTGCCACAAAAGGAGCTGGAAACCTAACAAGCGAATTCATAAATCACATAAACATAGTAGAGAGAAAAAAGAGAAACGGCAAAAGCACTTAAAAGCACAACCATCACAACATCTCATGGGCTACCACCCCGTTCTTTGTTAAACCTCTCCTGAACTAGCTTAAGCATTGAAGACATAATCTCCACCATTTCACCAAGATGCTTTTCAACCCGCTCCTGATGCGCTTCCATCGAAGCTACTAGAACAGACATATCTGCGGAGCTGGAGGAGACCCGAGCGCGAGGGCTCAGCTCGGAGCGCGAGCTAGAGTGGGGTTTCTCCTCATTCTTGGGCAATAAAATGGCAACTATAGCATCTGTGGTAAGAAAGGTAGAACAGGCATACTCTGGGATAGAAGTGTCATACAAACCATCCGCTCGAAGCATTTTGCAGATCAGGTGGGGAAAAGGAAGAGGTCCAGAGGTTGCAGCACGACACAACACTAAGTGGCTCATCATAAGCTGAGCTGTGTTGACTACCTGGTTGGAGATAACGGCAGCCATGATGCAACAATCAGCAATGGTCACCTTGTCACGATCATAATCCGGGGCGTGATGTTGGTGATGATGAAGTGGTGAAGCAAGCGCTTAGAAGGACGAAGGAGATCAACTGTCAGCGCACCCTTTGGCACATTGGGACCAAACACTGTCTTCTTGAGCGCAGTTGCAACAGCTGGCCAATTCTTTTTGTACAGCCGACCAAATCCGCTTGACTGCTCGGTCAGCCCTATTGCCTTTGCCAAGTCCTTGACGCGAAAGCACTCCTTTGCATTACCTTTCAAGGTGAAGGTTACTGAGCTGTATTCAGGTTGGGTGGTGGATACTCCAGAGCTGCATAAAATTGATATACCATCGCGTTGTTGCAGCGCGCTGGCTCCGTTTCTAGCGTATCCCACCCTTGAAAACTTAGCCACGTAGCAAAGCAGGCAACGTGAGATGAGTCTTGGAGGCCGGTGAGCAGGTCTGGAGTCACAATCTCCGGAAAGAGGAAGGTGCGCTTTTGCACACCATGAGGAACTGAAGGAAAATCAGATAAGCAAGTTACCTTTGTGCGCTTTGATCTTGTCGAAGCGCCAACTGGTTTTGGTGTAGGCGGAGGAGACTCGTGTTCAGAACCATCGGAGGACTCGTGCTCTGAAACGGGAGGAGGAGGAGCGACAGCCTTGCGCTTTTTACCTTTCCTGCGAAGCGCATCACTCTGTCTATCCGGTTTCTGAGACTGGAGAGGGAGAGGAGATTGAGCGCTTGATCGGGGAAGAAGCTGGAACTCATCATCAGCATCAGAGTCCGAGGGAATACTGGCTAATAGCTCCTTAGGGGACTGGAGCGAGTGCGCTGGAGGCCTGATCTTAGAACCTGGGAGAGAAGGGGTATCTATGGTGAGAAGCCCTTTACCTTTAGCCGGGGTTGTATGAGAGGTCTCAGCCTGAATTCTTCCAAGCTCTTGAACTGGATCATATCCAGCGAGCTCTAGATCTTGGGCAAGCAGCTCCAAATCGACCGGAGGGTCATGCGAGAATTTGGGTTTGGAGGGGCTTTTTGAAGGACTGTTGGAGGGAGGAGATGGGTCATCGTTACCGGTAAGGTCTATGGGAGGAGATGGGGATTTATGAGCAGGGGTCGTGATAGGTGGTGGTGGAGGTGGTGAGGCTGCTTTAGTGGGAGGTGATGTAACCTCATGAGAGACCGGAGTATGATGGGACGCAGGCTGTGTGGAGGATGAGGCTTGGACGATGGACTGAATTTTGGCATGGGTTTCAGGATAAAGGTTTGGGAGTGCGCTCAACACTTTGTCCATGGTGACGAATGTGAGTAAAAAATGGAGAAAGGAGAGTAGAAGAAGAGAGTATAGGTAGAAGATTAAAGATGGTAAGGTAGGTTTGGAAGACAAATACCTCATATATATAGCCCTTTCAACAACTCTGGAGCCGCTTCAACAAACCAATCAGAAAATAGAGCCGTTGACCATCCAACGGTCCAATAAAAAACGCCGAAAGTGCGCTAGGCCTGCACATAGCCTCAACGGCTAGACATGTGACTGTTGCTCTGCAAAAAGAGCCGTTACATCACTCGAGCGGCACGCTTTAATTACTTAAAAGGTATTTCTTCATCGTTAAGCAAACCCAACTAGGAAGGAAATCCACCCTGATGCGCTGCAAAGCGCGATGCACTGGAAAGCTCATATACGCTGAACACTGAAGCGCATGCCGAATCACCACTGAGAGCTAAAACCGAAGAAGTATAACACAGATTGAGATGAGTAGACGTGAGAGTGTGATGTCCAGTTCAATTTTCAAACTACAATGTAAAGAAATTCATGAATAGGAAGATGCACATTTCATATAGGGGACATTAGAGCATTCAATCACTCAAGTTGATGTGGACGTATGTGCATATACATGTAGCATGGTAATTGAGGCTTTATGTCACCAAATGAATACTTCTCTAATGTAGAGCTCAATAAAGGACGAAAGAAGCGTTACATGTAGTCAGGCTAGGGACACCTATGCAATGGATCATTTCTTAGGCATGTAATATGGGTAGAAGACGATCACCATTGTCACGTTTTTGGCAAAGAAGAGCATGCATGGACTAGGATTATATCAAATCGAGTCAAACAAGTCAGACAAGTTCAATACTAATTCATTTCAATGATCAACTATAAAGCATGAATGACTCAAAGCTATCAAGCGCAAGCGACCATAGTTCGTACCTTGATACTAAGCTCGCTAGTTCTAGTCAAAATAGAGGAATACTTACAGTGCCATTGCCTCGAAGCTAATGGAGTCGAATAAGGCCAAGCTGAACCCTGAGGTTTAAGAATACCTGACGATTAAGCGCCTTAGTGAAGATATCTGCCAATTGCCCTTCTGAAGATACGTGAATAAGCTTGATGCCCTTGCGCTTCAGATAATCACGTGGAAAGTGTACATCGAGATATTAAGTCCTTGAATGATGTACTAGATATGTCTCGTGATCTTTTCTTGCCTTTTGCCCTGAAGAAGTCTTGTGCTTCTTCCTTATATTGAAATGAGAGTAGCCGTAGTGGATCGCTTGTTACAAACAATCGTTAAACATGAATCTTCTACTCTTCATTTCATTCTGCAAAGAAAAAGATCAATTTCTATGTTCCCTACGAAGCGCAAGCTTCGTGGGAACATTGTCCATTGCTATTGACTCACTAGTTTTATGAGCAGGCTCATAATAGCTAGGATCATTACGATCAAGCACAATATGAGGTCGCGCCTTACGAAGCGCACCTCTGTGCTTTGAAGCGCAACCGTTGTCAACAAAAGAACGTTGATAACGTTGATGCTTGCCCTTGGATTTAGCCATTGGCTTATAGGGCTGATTCTTAAGGACTTTCAAGTCCTTGCACTCACGCTTGTCATGTCCATTTTGACCACAAACTGGTCTAAATGGTTCTTTCTTTTGCAAGACGGGAGGCTGAGTTGGGGTATGCGCTTGTTTCTTATACAAATGATGCGCTTTTTCCCCATGAACCACTGTTTGGTTTCTAAAGGTTGATCCTCAAGAACCTTTATTCTGCTCTTCAAATGAGAGTTTTCACTCTTGTAGGCAGTTAGGTCTTGTTCAAGTGATTTGATTTTATCAAAGAACTCACTTGATTGAGGAAGACTGGATTTAGAGGAAGATTCCTGGGGGTCATAGCCCAATCCAGGTCTAGCTTTCACAAAGCCTGTTTGAGGGACAGACTTTGCTTCTACTATCTTAGTAAGAATGTCAAGCTTTGATATAATCTGATCGAGCTTTACATCCTTGGTTGAGTCAGAGTTTCTTTCCAACTCGTTTTCATGACAACTCTCACAGGATTTAGTCAAGAGAGTGGGGTTGTCATGTAAGCGCTTGGAAAGCTCAACAACTTCTTCATTGGAACTATTAAGTTCATCCAGAAGTCCCCTAGCTTCATCAGCTAGTGACTTATGATCAACCATGAATTCTTTTAAAAGATTGATAAGGTTGCGCTTGGGTAAGATTTCATAGTTAAGATCCGTTACCTCAACATCAGAGCTAGAGTCTGAGTCTGATCTACTACCAGCCATCAAGCAGACATCAGCTTGCTCTCCATCATCCGAATCTCCATCAGATTCTCCCCAGAGTGAAACAAAAGCTTGTTTAGGAGGGGGCTGTTTTTCGGTGGAGCTTGCGCTTGGATTTACCTTTAGATGAGGACATGCTTTAGCAAGGTGTCCCTTCTCGTTGCAGTTGAAACAGGTGAAATCCTTGACGTCGCGCTGCTTGGAGGTAGGATCGCGCTGCTTGAAACCACCCTGTTTCTTGAAGAATTTCTTTACAACCTTAGTCATCATAGCGACGTCCTTATCATCGTCGTCTTCTCCTTCTTCATCATTTTCAAGCTTTTTGAGTACACGTGAAAGCTTGAGCGCCATTCCTCTTGTTTCTTGATCTGAGTGCTTTTCCTCGTTGTTCTTGATTTCCTGCACTTTAAATTTCCCTGCAAGAACAGAGATAGGCAATTCTCGAGTTTCCTTGGACTGAAGAAGAATTTGCTTGAGGGTAGTATACTTTGAGTTCACTCCATGAATGAACGCCATAGAATATTCCCAAGCTTTCTTCTCCATTCCAGCAGAAAGCATCTTGTCATACAGGATTTGACACCGAGAATGATAATCAGAGACGAGCTCATTTTCCCCCATTCGAATGGAGCAAAATTCGCGATTAAGCTCAAAGATACGGTTGTCCTTCATATCATCACTACCTGAGTGCATGTTTATAATGGCTTTCCACATGGCTTGGGCAGTGGGGAGGGACATTACCTTGTCTATATCTTTCCTTGAAAGAGCATTAAGAATGAGCTGTCGCGCTTTAGCATTCTTCTCCATAAGTTGGTACTCTTTTGCTTCCCATTTTGAGTCATCTGCTTCGGAGATCTTCTCATCACCTTTTTCAATAATCTTCCAGCACTGGTAGTCCGTCTGCTGGATGTAGTTCTTCGTCATAGTGAGCCACCATTCGAGTTCGCCTTCAACAAGGACATGGGGCTTGGCGAGAGAAATACCGAGGTTGAAACTGGCCATTGTTCTAGACTTGAGAATCCTTTTGAACCTGTAAAAGGATTAGTGCAAATAGCTAACCTGTAGCTCTGATACCAATTGTAAGAAATAACACGTTACCAAAGTAGAAAACACGTGTTTTGATCGGCTATTGTTCTCTGTCACTAAGGTTCATTAAGCCTTAGTTGCGTTTAACAAGGATTCAATTGCGCTTTGAATGCTTGGCTTGCGCTTAACCTATGATGAACTATTAGTAATGAATTTACTAAAGTCCTTAATTGCGGAAGAGGTTAGACAGAAAATAAAGCGCACTTGAAGTTGTTAAAGCGCACCTATATTTGCACACACAAGAATTTCCAAACGGTGAGAACCCTAAGTCACTAGCTGACTCGGGATAAAACTCACCACTACACTTGTATTGATTAAGAAGTGATTACAATCTCTCGCTTCAACACAAGAAGCTCACTCGTAAGCACTCTCTCTACAATACTCTCAGTTCAGCTCTGAAGAACAAAGGCACTCTCAACACTCTCTGATTACAAACGAAATATCTCTTAAGCTCTCTCTAGCTTCCTATATTCTCTCCGTTTGCAATGTCTAGAGTGAATGTAATAGTACTCTATTTATACACAAGTCTTAAGCTAAACCTATAACTCAACTGTGTAACAAACAAAGACTAAGCACAATGCCACCTCATCAATCCGTGTGCCTTGATCACTTCACCAGAATTAATCAACGGCTTGGAGTGAATTGGTTTTGTTCTTCATGTGTTGATCCACGCCACCTAAGCAATCCGTGTGCTTCAAGCTCTAACAAACTCTTGCCACGTTGGCGATCCCTGGAGTGGCGTCCCAAAGAGTGTGAAGTTCTTCTCGCACCTTCCTGTGCACACAACTTGCACTCTCCCGCTTTACCAGCCTTCGTAGCGTGTAGATTTGTTCTCCTGCGCTCTGGCGCACCCTAAGCTTCAGTGGAACCTCGTGGTCAACTTTCTTCAACTTCATTCAAGCGCGTCTCTACGCCCTCGAAGCTCGATCACTCTTACTTCTTGGTCTTGAATGGATTTATTAAACACCGTTTGCGAAACTTACTTTCTCCGCTTGGTGTTAAGCACGACTGTCACCAGTCAAGCGCATCTCTAAATGACTTAAGCGCATCCTTACAAATATGGCAATGACCTGGAAGGCTTAAAAACACTAAGAGATTAAACATATTAGTTTGTTATCATCAAAACAAAGAGAAATAGATTAAGCTTTAAACAAGATGATTAAAGCTCAACTAACAAGTTCTATGATCAATAAGTTCATAAAAAAGCAATCAAATAATGCTAAGGAACTAAAATCACTCAATTACATCAAACCAGCAACAATTTAGTACTTTACTAAGAAATTGGAATTTTAGCCCTGCATAACAATGTTTACAAAAATGAAACAATGAATAAACATAACTAACCTCTCTAGAAAACTTCTCATTACATCTAAGAGCAAGTACGTAAGAGAGACTGAAGAAAGTGGTTGTCAAACTCTCAAGTGTAACCTAATTCTGAAGAAGGATGAAAACAGAACTGAAAAGTGAACTAAGCCAACTCTCAAAATGAGAAAGTCTCAGCCTTTAAATACGCTTAATGATAAGTGATGTTTAGTATAGCGCTTGCAGTGTCTTTTAACATCATTCAGCGGTGATTTAGAGGGAAGTTATGCGCAATGTGGTGTTTTGTAGCTTGGTAAACATTAGCAGCGTTTTGCAGGAAATACAGAGTAAAGGACGAGGAGCTAGGAAGTGCCGCGACCGCGCAACCAGGAGCGTGACCGCACAAGGCAACAAAGTCAGTGGCACGACAGCGCCGGACGCCATGCGAGCGCACGCCCATTCGAGGAAAAAGTAAGAAATCATAGACTTGGCGTGACTGTGCCCGTATTGGGCCGGATAGATCATGGGCTTCATGAGGGCAGTTTGTTTCGGGCCTTACTTTCTCTAATTATTAGGTTTTGATGGCATCTTTTGTTTAAGCAGCTTTAGAGCTGCCTCCATTTGGATGTTAGACATTTATTGACATTTTTCTACGTACATGGGAGAACTATGCATCACTAGTTCCCTTTCATTTTGTTCAATCACTAAAACCTTCAGATTAGCGTAGTTGTAAGACTTCTACCTTTTTCTATTTTATAATTTTAGTTGTTTCATCTGTCTTGTGTGAATTTTTTATTGAATTGGATTTATCTGTCTCGATTGGCCTCCTAGGTAGATTACATTTATTCATACTGCTAGGTCTGACTTATCTGAGTTGGAGAGTCTTATCATTAGGTATCAAAGCAATTGCACGATCTAGTTGAACTTGTGATTGTAGAGAGAGTTGATTGCATGTTATATATTGACCTTGAGTCAATGGTAATGCATGCACCTATTTATTTCTGAGTTTATTGCTGCTAGGTTATTAAATCCTGATAGTTTCAGGGTTGTAGCTTAGTAAGCGCTATTAGGACTAGTTGGACTAAGAGCTATATAAGAACAAGGATTAGGACAACCATATGAATTGTTGAACTTAGGATTAATAGTGGTCAATGATCAACCTACTAATCTGTTATTTGGATGTCTATTGAACAAAGTGTGTTTTCCTAATATTGTTTGCTTGAATTCATTAGTAGATTAGTTCATACAAAAAAAACATTTTGGTTACTTCATCCGTTAATCATATTAACTACATAAAGCCGGAATCCCTGACACCATGTGGGATTGACCCTTTCTTACCACTCTACTAGCTCCAATAGTTGGATAAGTAATTTATATTTGATTGAGCATAACGACACGCGTTTTACGGCTCGTCACTTTACCAAAAACAAAAGAATAAGATAACTGAAAGTCGGAAAATAACAATACTATCAACCTAATATCACAACTCAAATGATAGAAAGAAAGAACAAGTCCTTCTGGAGCTCTTTGTACTCAACCATATTCTGCAATTTCTCCATAGAATCTTCCGGGGTCATGCTGAGAATGCACCCTCCGCAAGCAGTTGCAATCATCCTCCACTCACTAGTCAATAGCTCCTATGTGGGAAGTAGTACCAAGTCCTAGTGCTCGTAGGCATGAAAGGGGCAGCTAGCACATAACCCCTTAAACCTCTCTAGGTAGTCATACATCGACTCCTTCTCTCGTTGCTCCACTTGCGCTATCTCCCTCTTTTGTGCATTCGCCTTCTTCACTGGGAAATATCGGTTTAGAACTCCCAATGTTGTTTCTCCCAGCTGTCTATAGATCATGTTGGAAGGTGGTAGGCCTAGGCCCTGGAGGTGTCCTTCAGCGTGAAACCGAATGCCCTCATCTTAATTTGTTCTTCCGACACATTGACTGGTTTAGTGGTCATGCATATGTCCTGAAACTGGTTCAAGTGCATGATGGGGTCCTCTCCAGGGAGCCCATAAAATGTCTGAAACAATTTTATCACCCTGAACTTAAGTTCAAATGTGACTCCTTGAGCAAGTTGTGGTAGGACCACCTCTTGCGGTTGCTGTGTTAAATTGGGAGTGGTGCGCTCCTACAGCGTCCTATTTTCGGCATTGTTGTTACTCTCAGCATAGGCCACTAAGAATTGGTTCATCAATAGTTGATTTGCCTACAGTTGCTCAGAGTTCTGTTGGTTATCCCGACCGTTCATCATTGTTGTCCTTCCTCTTCTATTCCTTCTAACAGTCCTCTCAATCTCTGGGATGAGCTCAACAAGTAAATGATTAGTAGCAAGGGTGCAGACCTTACACTAGTCAGCACCGGAGTGAATTAAATTAATAATGCAAGAAAAGAAATTTGATTACCCGGCAGCGGGCCAATTTTTACAAGGGCCGTTTGGCCCAACCAAAGAAATTTTTTGACCTATCCAACTACTCCACAAGTGTACTGGTAAGACAGGGTCGATCCCATTGGGAATCAAGGAGATCAATTCTTATGGCATTGAATTCAAGTAATTCTAAAAGTAATGGGGGGGGGGGATGGTTCGAACTAAACTAACAAATGATTGATGTATGAAAACTATGGGAAAACACTTTGCACAATTGCGATCCACCTAACAAAGTTGATTAAATAATCCTTGACTTCTTCTATTCGGGTTCTCTCCTAATGCTTATATAGCCTCTAGTTTCCCTAATCCTTGTTCCTATGCAGCTAATTAGTCCAACTAGTCCTAATAGCCCTTACATAAATACAACCTTGAAACTCTCGAAGGTTAATCCCTAGGCAGCATTAAGTTCAAGAATAAATAGGAATATGAAGTGCCACTTGTTTGCTAACACATTATTATCCACCACATAACTAGAAGTTCAACTAGTCCAGGTAAAGACTCACAAACTCGGACAAGCCAGACATAGCTATATGAAATTGACATAAACAACCTAGGTGATCAATCTACATAGATAATTCAATACAATCAGCAATATACGCAAGAGGATAAAGCAAACTAGGATATATTATTAGAGCTAAAGGATAGAAGTCTTACATTTAATCAACCTATTGGATTCCACCAATCGAACAACGTAAAGGAGACTACTCCTGGCTCATTGCAACATAAACTACGTAAAATGTGAGAATGATAAAAGATGAAAGATAAGATGATTAGGGTTGAGGAAATCTCTCCCTATTTACTAACCCTATTAAGAAAAGTCTAAACTAATCAGCCCAAAACTCCATTAGAAAGTATCCCAAAGTCAAAGTAAAGTCCAAAGTGAAATAAGGTTTCGGAGCTCTCTTGACCCGACACGAGTGCGGTCGCGCGTGTGTTGGCGCGGTCGCACCTGGGCCGACTTTCAAGCTTTCCCTGCATCCAGTGGCATTTTCACATGAGCGAGGGCGCGGTTGCGCCAATGCTTTCGCGGTCATGCGCAGTTGCGTCCTTGTGTGCGCGACTCCAGGTTTGTACCCTTGGCAATCTTCTCCTTGCATGTCTGTAATCCTCATGTTTAACACCTTTGCTTCGCTCAGTCCACATCATGGTAATACGCGCCATAATCATGCAAAATCGCCAGTAATTGATGCTAACGACCACTTGCTACATTGTACAAAACACCGCGTATCATACACCCCCACACTTGAACCTTGCTCGTCGTCAAGTAAGCTGATGCTAACTCCTCGGCTATCTCAATGAGTATGGATGACTTGACAGTAGTGGTCGTTGAATCAACACTCTAGCTCTAAGCACCTACAATCATCAAAAGCAATGGGCATAGACTCCGACTCTACTAGAAATACTCAAAAATAATGCAAACTTAACTAAACTCTAACTAACCCAACATTGGCATCAAATATCTCCCAAATTTGAACTATGTTCACTCTATGCAAATACATGAACCATAATCCTCAAACTATGCTACAGATGCTTCTATCCAAGTAATATATCAATGCGAATAACAGAAAATCAAATAAGCGACTAATTCTTGTCCTAACATACTTCATGTTTATGACAATTATGCACGAGTTCCAATACCATCGAAAGCAAATGAAAAACCACAACTCAAATCAAGTCATATCACATGCACTTTTATTGCTCCTTTTATCCTATTTACACATTTTTTACTTTATTAATACATATCGGGTTTTGGGCCCGTCCATCTTACGGTCCGGGCCTACTAATGAGACTCTTTGCTAATTTAGCCATGGAGGATCGAACCTGGGGTTATTTTCACACCACGGAGATTGCGTGCTCTTTCGGCTTATTTTACTAGGAGTTCACTACCTTTTTATTTTCTTTTTCTTTTATTTTATAATGAAAAAGGACGGAAACAATTTATTATGACATTACGACAGACTAGAGAAGAAATGGTAAACATACAATCTTAGTATCGGTCCTAATGCGCCATAATCATATTCCACATGCTCAAGTCAAAGTCCTCTACTTGATCAAATATATCGTCATCATATATACTTGAAATATTAACATCTAAAACATAGTAAAAAGATTCAAAATTTATGCATCAATATAGAAGTTCACACAACATCAAACTAGGGGGTGAAATATGAATATTAACTCTAAAAATTCAAAATTAACTTAAAATTTTCAAAAACTAAAGCTAAGATAGGTGAAGTAAATCCCCTACCCCACACTTAAAATAAACAATTTCCTCATTGTCAGATAAGGAACAAAGGTAACCTAAGTGGAAGTAAGAAAATTACCTCATGGATGGGTTGTCTCCCGGACAGCTCCTTTGGTTAACATTGTATGCCCGACTTCTTGCTCTCAAGTCAACCTGCACTGGCCCTACTAAGGGCCAACTCATCCTTCCTAATCCAAAAATTCTTGATTTTTTTCTTCTTTGTGATCCCCTTGTCGTACCATCCCTTCGTCTCTATGTAGTGTACTGGAGGTAACGCAGAAGTCACTCTAGGTACCTGCACACTAGGGGGAAGAGAAGGAGGGTTGTCTCCCTCTAACATCAGCATCGGGGGACAGTCGGACAAAGCCATCTCCTGCTTGTCTATATACCTTGAAGAATCAACTACCTTAATAGCAAATACATCAAATAACTCATCACCAGACTCCTCATCAGTATCATAAATATCAAAACCCACAACATCACCATACAATTCCAATGACAAGGCCACATTCCCTAGGTCTACCTTGGTACCCGTTGTCCTCATAAATGGCCTTCCTAAAAGTATAGGTACATCCTCCTTATCACTCTACATATCAAGTACATAAAAGTCCGTGTGGAAGACTAACTTATCAACCTTAACTAGAACATTTTCCACAACTCCGTTACGGCGAACAGTAGACCAATCATCTAATCGTACTAATATATCAGTTTTATTCAGGGGGCTAATCCTACTTGCATGAAAAGGGAGTAAAGAATGACATTAATGGAAGCTCCTAAGTATAGCATGGCCATATCAAAATCAGTGTTGCCGATACGGCAAGGGACAATCACCGTACCTGGGTCGCTGAATTTGGTGAGCATGCATCTCTAGAAGATGGAAGACACTCTCCCTCCAGTTGTTACCTTGTTGCTTCCCTTCATCTTTTGGTTCCGCTTGACCTTTCAAAGTTCCTTTAGAAACTTCGTGTATCTCGGTATGCTCTTGATTAGCTGCAGCAGGGGAATATTGACTGGCCACTTGCTAAAGATCTTGAACAGCTCCTTGTCATCCGCCTACCTTCTAATGTCTTTTAGTGCCTCTTGGAAGGGGGTTGAGGGTTTCTCCAAATTGAGTGGTGGAATGTTAGGATGTACGTAAGTGCTATGTCTGAGCTTAAAGTCACCTCTTGGATCATCAAGCTCCTCTTCCTCATCTATCGGGATAGCATCGTCAGAATCCAGCACGGGAGGGGTCTAGGTTTTAGCAGTGGGGAAGGCGTGGTCGCACACTAGGGCGGTGCGGTCACGCCGAGCTTCAAACTCAGGTGTGCAGTCGCGCATGGTGGGGCGTGGTCGTGCCAACTTTTCAGAAGCCGTGCCCTTAATCGAGCAGGTGGAGCGTGATCGCGCTCATCTGCTGACTCATAGGCGCGGTCGCACGCTAGGGGGGCACGGTCGCGCCTCTCTGCAGAGTTTGTGGCACGGGCGCGCGTCTCTTGGCACGAGAACTCTACTGTCCCAACTCCTTCATATATCTTTTCTTGGTCTTGTTTCTCCTCCGAGTTCCTCCCACTTCTTAGTGCCATCACTCTTACATTATTACTTTTCTCTTAATTTTGGCTCGGGTTCACCACAATCTGTGCTGGTAGTGAATTCGATTGATTTTGAACCAGTGTTTATCCTCTTTGCGCTACTTGCCCCATTTGGACCTCCAAATTCTTGAGTCTGTCATCGGTGTTCTGGTGATAGAGAGATTCCAGACGATGTAACTAACGGTTATTAGTAGAGTTTTATTGGTGTTTAGGAGCTTGAAGAGCGCAATTCCGGAATATGTCATGAAAAGCATATTATATGGATTTACAGACGTTTGAGAGCATACATGGTACTGCTATGGAGAGAAAAAAATGGAGTACCGAGAGAAGAATGACATAAAGGAAGACCCGGGAACGCCGGACAACGCGTCCAGGAACAAGAAGGAAGGTTTCTGCAAAAGAGAAACCGTGACCGTGGATGTCACTACCGCAGCCGCGGTCAGAGCACACAGAGAAGTCTCTGCAAAGATAACCGCGGCCGCGGGTAGAGCTACCGCGGCCGCGGCCTTGAGCGTATACGAACTTTACAGAAGACTAAACCGCGACCGAGGATCTCGACGAATCTTATGGGCCAAAATCTGTTATTTTTGGCCGAGACCTTAACTGTTCCAAATCAATTTGTTTTATTTATTTATTTATTATTTTCTAATCTTTTTCCCAAGACATATTTATAGTTTAGGTTTTATTGGGAAGAGTTTCTCTCCCACTTTTTCCCTTTTGCCTCCATTCTAGTTTATTCATTGTTTAGAAATTATGAAGAACTAAATCCTCCATTGTTCGGTTTGAGGATTGATGCCTTGGATTAATTATCATTGTGAGTTTCTTAACGCTTGTGCTTTATTTCAATTGAAAGATTGTTTCTTTATCTCTTGTGCTTGATTAGAATATTGATTGATATTGATTTCATCTAGGTTGCAAATTAGGTTGATTGATATTATTCATATTTCTACGTTTAGTTAATTCTATTTGAAAAGTCTTCACCTTTGGTAGCAAGTTCTATTTGCATGATCTATTTGGGATTGCTTATAGGATAGAGATATTGAATTCATGTCGAGTATCGGCGATTTGCTAGTGGTATTGCATGAACCTGCTTATCTTTGATCTTAATGATGTCTACTATTGAATCTAGGGATTTCCTTGGTTATAGTGAGAATAAGGGTTTCTAGAACTATTTGGACTAGTTGCTATATTAGAACAAAGAGTAGGACAACCAATTGAATGTTTATGAGCATAAGTTAGTAGGATTCTATGATCAATGTGTTTATCCAATGTGCTGATTTCTGATAAGTGAGTGTTTCCATTATATATTTACACAACTTGACGATTAGTTTAGTTAGCATTATTAGTTTAGTTCCAATTACATTTAAACCCCCCATTGGTTACTTAGTTAGTTACAACGATAGGAATAAACTGTACTCATACTCTCTTGGGATTTGACCCCTACTTCCCACTTTACTAAGTGGATAATGGAGTTGGGTATCTTTGATAGGGATAACAACCTTAGCCCGTATCATCTGGGCATTGGACGGGAGGGTGGTGAGATTCTTGGTCAGCTCCTTGATCATGTCTATAGTAGGGGCTCCTGAGTTTTGTTGTTAGTCGCGGGGCCTCCACATTTGTTTCTCTTGCTGCTCTCTATATCTTGGTTGGTAGTTCTGCTGCTATTGGTTATACCATGGCGGAGGAAGTCCATATCCTCCTATCGCATTCACCTTTGTGACTGTGCCATCCCGTAGCTCAAGACTCTGATCTGAACGATGGCCTAAACTAGCACAAATACGGCAAACTCGCGCAGGCTGCTTCCTGCTCTTGGGTACTAGGCTCGCGAGCATTTTCTTTATCTCAGCTATCTCGCCTGCTAAACATGTTTGTTCCATACTTGAACTCGCAGCGTTCACCGTCCTCTTCGTGTAACTCCTTCCGAAGTTCCTTGTACTCCTAGCTATACTCTACAATTTCTCCATAGCATCTTCCGGGGTCATGTTGAGAATGCTCCCCCTACAAGAAGCGTCGGTCATCCTCCTCTCACTAGTCAATAAACCCTGGGTGAGAAATAGTACCAAGTCCTGGTACTCGTAGCCATGAAAGGGGCAGCTATCTCACAGCCCCTTAAATCTCTCTAAGTAGTGATAGGGGCTGTTTAGTGCAGCATAAGAAGAGGTTCTTAACACCATTGAGGAGCATAATAGCAACAATATAAGGGTGTTTCGGTACTTGGAACCTACAAAGCATGCTATGCCAGTTAATAAGGAGGAAGTTGCGCAAAAACGGAAGGCGCGATAGTGCACACTTGGTCGTGATCGCGTCCTTCCTTAGAAGCCCAAGCTCGATCACGGATCTATCGGCGCGATCGTGCCCCTGCCGAATGCGGGAATCTTAATGGGCCGTACGAATTATTAATTGTTGCGGGCCACCTCCTCTTCATTGCTAGGGTTTTAAAAGAGGTTAAGGATATTTAAGCAACTAGGGTTGCCTCCATTTGTATTCATTCATTATTCCAAACACTTTTCCACATTTGAGAGAAATTATGTTCTAGTTTGTTTTGCATTTCATTTGATCGCTAAAACCATCGGATCAGCCTCAGTTGTAAGATATTCTACCTTTGTTATAAGTTTATGTTTAATTGTTTCTTCTCTTGTTCCGTAAATGTTATTGAATTAAGTTTTACTTGCTAGATTTTTTATTTAGTTTGATAGGCTTAATTCATTATTGCTAGGTTAAAGTTCATCCGAGTTGGAGAACTTAGCCAGTTGGTAGTGCAAGCAATCACTAGGACTAGTTTACCTTGAGATTGTAGGGAGTTAAATGCATGATTAATATCAAGAATATTTAGTGCACCTATTTATTCCTAAACGTATTGCTGTTAGGTTGTATAGACTAGATAGTTTCAAGGCTATAGACTAGTAAGGCACTATTGGGACTAGTTGGACCGATAGGAACTTTAGAACAAGATTTAGGACAATTCACTTGAACTATTGAACTTAGGAGGAATAGAATATCAATGACCAACAAGTTGATCTAATGTGTGGATGTTTATTAAATGAAATATGTTTCTTTAAACATCATTTATCCACATTTCCTTAGTTAGAACGAATAACCAATATCCTCTTGGTTATTTAAGTGTCAATCGTATTACATACAATAGAATTGATTCCCCTTACTCTTCGTGGGATCGACCCTTTCTTACCACTTTACTAGCTAAAGTCATAGTCATGTATTTAGTATTTGATTGAGCAATAACGATGCACATTTTGTGGCTCGTCAAATTTGTCGCCGTTGTCGAGGAGTCAGAAAGACTTGATTCTTTTGTATTTAATTAATTTGACCAAGGTGCTGACCTACGCGGGCCAGCATCCATCCTACTAATAACCTTCATGTTGAGCGAATTAAAGGAAAATAAGGTAATTATTGAAGACATAGCGTCCCGGCTGAATAACGGGAACAACCGTACGCTGATTGAGAAGATAAAGTATGATAGGGTACAACAGCACCAATTGGTAATCCTACAGCCAACAGAGGAGTTGGATTCGTACCAGATCAAACCCTCAATTATAGAACTACTCCTCATCTTCCATTGTCAGTCTGATGAAGATCCGGTCATGCACCTAAGTGTATTTAATGACATTTGTCGATGCACTAAGCCTCCAAACGCACCCGAAAAACACTTCAAATTGAGGATATTCGGGTTGACTTTTAGAGATCATGCTCGATCCTTGTATTACTGGCAAGGTAACAAGCCTATAACCAGCTGGAAGATGCTGCACAGAAAATTTCTAGATCACTACTTCCCAGCTGCAAAGGTCAAAGTGTTTAAGAAAGAAATTTCCCACGTCGAGCAACGAGTGGGAGAAACCTTGTACGACTATTTGACATGGTTGAACGTATTGGTTTCAAGCTACCCTTGTCATGGGTACAGTAAGGAAAGCCTACCAATGTTCATGATTGATGGACTACTCAGCTCCGAAAGATGGATGACTGATGTCGCATGTGGGAAAAATGTACTAAATACGAGTGCTGAGGAGGCTATGGAAAGGTTGCAATACATGGCAGAGAGCACGAGGGAATATGAAACAACCCAATCAAAACGGACAAGCGACAAGGAAGAGGTGCCGGAAGGGGAACATCTCAAAGGGCACACTTATAAGGAACAAAGTCCCCCTCTTGCAGAGGTTGCTACAGTCCCAAGAAGTGGGAGAAATTTCAATGTAACTCCTTCGGTGCAAAAAGCGGAAAGTAATGCAGAGACAGAGACATGATCGCGCACTGTTTTGCGTGATTACGCACCTGTTTCTGATGAAGTGCGCAATTGCGCACCCGACACACGGGATCGCACCTTACCTACTTTCACAACAGAGTTTCCAAATAACAAAGAGGTGGAGGATGTTACTGACCCAAGAGGCGACTTTAGACTGCTCCAATACAACTATGTGCAACCAAACTTTCCACCTCTAGGATACGAGAAGCCCCCTGCACCCTTTCCCAAAGCATTAAAAGATACAAGGAGACCAAAAAGTGACAAGGAGTTGTTCGAGATTTCTAGTAAGTGTGAGTTAAACATCCCGTTACTCAAGATAATCAATAGCGTTCCTCGATATGCCAAGTTCTTAAAAGAACTATGAATAGTCAAGAGGAACCAGAAAGTAAAGAGACAACAAAAGATCACTCTAAGCGAGCAGGTGTCAGCTGTGATGCAAAGACGCATGCCTGAGAAGCACAGCGACCCCGGAATGGTAGGAATCGCATGTTGGATAGGCAAAAACCACTTTAAAAAATCAATGTTAGATCTAGGTGCGTCCATCAACATGATTCCCTACGCTTTATACAAATAGTTGGAGCTAGGGCCTTTGTAGGACACCTGGATAGTTATTCAGCTAGCTGATAGGTCCACTATTTACCCCAAGGGGATAGTCGAGGACGGTTTGGTTATGGTTGATAAACTGATCTTTCCGGCCGACTTCATAGTCCTAGATATGGAACATGGTGGACAAGCGGCACCTATTTTGCTAGGAAAACCATTCATGAGAACGGATAACACTAGGATAGATCTAGCTAGCGGACTGTTGACTTTGGAGTTCGATAGGGAGATCATTAATTTCAACCTTATTGATGCAATGAAACACTCTATAGAGGACGTTGCTTCAGTATGCTCCCTAGACCTGGTTGACGTTGTAGTCCAAGACTCATTCAATATTGGTGGTAGTGACTCGTTGAAATGAGATATAGAGAATAGTGTTGAACCAGCACATGAGGAAGAGATGATGCCAGAAAAAAACAGCAAAATTGAGGTTCATCTGGCCGGCGGCCCCTCTTCAGTAACATCAGAGAGCGAGAGACTACTTCCCTCTATTGTGCAAGCACCCAAGATTGAACTAAAGCAACTATCGGAACACCTAAAATACGCATTCTTGGCGGCAGATGACATCCTATCAGTCATCATTTCAAGCAAGCTATTTGAGATGCAGGAAGAACGGTTGGTAGGGGTGTTGAAGGACAGTATTGAAGCACTTGGATGGAAAATTGTGGATATCAAGGGAATTAGCCCGGTAACCTGTATGTATCGAATCCTGCTAGATGAAGGAGCAAAACCGTCTCGCCAACCTCAGAGAAGACTAAACCCACCGACGATGGAGGTGGTCAAGAAGGAAGTGCAAAGCTACTACGTGCAGGTATGATTTTCCCTATCTTTGACGTTCAATGGGTGACTCCGACGCAGGTCTTTCCTAAAGAGGGAGGTATTACGGTGGTAGAGAACAATCAGGGTGAGCTAGTTCCCACAAGGGCTCAGAAAGGATGGAGAGTTTTCATTGATTACCGCAAGTTGAACGCGGTAACCGAGAAAGATCATTTCCCCTTAGCGTTCATCGACCAGATGCTTGAGAGACTGGCCGGTAAGCCGTATTATTGTTTCCTGGACGGATACTCAAGGTACTTCTAGATCGCCATCGCTCCAGAAGACCAGGAGAAGACCACTTTTACCTGCTCCATGGGCACTTTTGCATACAACAGAATGCCTCTTGGGTTGTGTAACACACCCGGCACTTTCCAACGATGTATGAGCATTTTCTCAGAATATATAGAGAAATTTATAGAGATCTTCATGGACGATTTCACAGTGCATGGGGACAGTTTCTATAACTATCTGGATCACCTGGCCCTTGTCTTACGAAGACGTGTCGAAACGAACTTGGTACTCAACTGGGAAAAGTGTCACTTCATGGTGGAACAAGGAATAGTTCTTGGACATATAGTGTCTGAAAAGGGGATTGAGGTAGATAGGGCCAAGGCTGACGTTATCAAGTCACTACCTTACCCAAACAACGTTAAAGACGTCAGGTCATTTCTCGGGCACGCAGGATTCTACTGACGGTTCATTAAAGATTTTTCTAAAATCTCTGCACCCTTTTGCAAACTCTTGAAGAATGAGGTGAATTTCGCGCTGACCCATGAATGCAAAAGAGCGTTCGACACGTTAAAATCCCACCTCACCGAGGCGCCCATCATCAAGTCCCCAGATTGGATAACCCCCTTCAAAATCATGTGTGACACTAAAGACTATGCAGTAGGAGCAGTCCTCGGTCAGAAAGTCGGAAGAGCGATGCATGTCATTTACTACGCCATGACAACTCTTAATAGGGCACATCGGAACTACTCCACAACAAAAAAAGAACTTTTAGCCGTGGTCTTCTCCCTAGAGAAGTTCATGCAATATCTGCTAGGCAACAAAGTCAGATCCATATAGATCACGCTGCACTATGATATTTAATGACCAAGAAGGACTCAAAGCCACGACTGATTCGATGGATTCTTCCATTGAGTGAATTCGATGTGGAGATAAGAGATAAGAAGGACGTCGAGTACTTGGTGGCGGATCATCTAAGCAGAATAATTGGGGACGATGCGGCATCTAGAACTCCAATCCTTGCAAATTCCCAGACGATACATTGTATAAACTGTCAGCGGTATCGAATTCATATCTTACCAATAAAGTCTTTCAAACTGTGGTTTGCAGACATGGTGAACTACATCGTCCGAAGTGAGTTCCCTCCAAACTTCTCGAGATCACAAAAGGACAGATTATGCGCGAAAGTGAGCTTTAGATCTGGGACGATCCGTACCTGTGGAAACACTGCGCCGACAGAATCATCCGACGATGTCTTCCAGATAACAAGGTATAATCTGTCGTAACATTCTGTCATTCACATGTGTGTGGGGGTCATTTTGGTGCTAATAAGACAACAAGGAAAGTACTGGAAGCAAGCTTTTAATAGCCAACCATCTTCTGAGATGCGTATACTTTTTACAAGGCATGCGACCGCTGTCAGAGGATCGGAAAGATATCCAGAAGAGATGAGAAGCCACAAACACCTTTAGTCTTTTGCGAGATTTTTGATGTTTGGGGCATTGACATCATGGGGCCCTTCCTGACCTCTAATGGAAATATTTATATTTTACTTGCGGTGGACTACGTTTCCAAGTGGGTGGAAGCGAAGGCCACCAAGACTGATGATTCCAAAGTAGTGGCAGATTTCCTGAAAGAGCACATATTCTCGTGGTTTGGAATTCCAAAAGTGATAGTCAATGATCAGGGGACTCACTTTGGAAACAAGACAATAAGCGCGCTCTTGAGAAAGTACCATGTTACGCAAAGAATATCCATCGCCTATCTCCCATAATCCAATGGCCAAGAAGTGGTCTCCAATAGACAGATCAAGAGTATATTGGAAAAGACAATATCCCCAAACAGAAAAGAATGGAGCTCGCGACTGAATGATGCACTATGGGTCTACCGAACGACGTACAAGACACCAATCGGAATGTCGGCATTCCGGTTCGTATATGGAAAAGCATGATATCTCCCCATAGAATTGGAACACAAGGTATGGTGGACAGTTCTTAAAAGCAACATGGAATTAGATAATGCAGGTGACATGCGGAGGCTACAGATCCTCGAGTTAGACGAAATGCGCAAAGACGCGTACGAAAATGCAGTAATCTACAAGGAAAAGACACGAGCCTGGCACGATAAACATATCATGCGGAAAGAGTTTAAGGTGGGAGACAAATTTCTGCTTTACCAGTCTTGCTTGCAACTTTTTTTTCCAGGAAACTACGGTCCCGCTGGAATGGGCCATACACCGTAACTCATGTCTACCCACATGGTGCAGTGTATCTACTTGACCCAGGAACAAATAACGTCTTCAAAGTGAATGGTTAGAGGATCAAACCGTATCAAGAAGGATTCAGAAGAGAAGATCTTGAAGAAAACGGATCTCGAAGAGCTGGAAACGCTCGAATAAGATACACAGTCCGAAGTCCGGCCAAGGACTTAAAACACGGCGCTGCTCGGGAGGCAACCTGAGGTACTGTATTTTTTTTCCCTTCATAAAAAAATAACTCGGTTTGCAGATGAATAGGTGTGGTAGCGCTCAATTTAGACGCGCCCGCGCGTTTTTGCAGGGAACGCAGGGGCTATCGCGCCTCTTCGCACGCGATCGTGTCTCTGCCTTATCTCAGCAACCGAATTGTTATGTTTAAAAAAATATTAAACCAAAAAAATTAGAACCACGTCCTCACAACCCATACCCACATCCTCCTCCCCGTTCTTCTCTTTCACACACACACCAAACCCTAAAGACTACCTCTCCTCTCAAAACCCCAATTCTTCGCACGCCCACAAATTCACCATTTTTTCTCACAATTTCACCACCACAAGGAAGAATCCATCATTTCCCTCTCCAACTTCAACATTATCCCCACATCCTTTGCAAATTCAACATTCAACCACAATCTCCACCCTCACCCTCTTAAATAACCGAAAACGCCTTCAAATCGGGAGGAGCCACCTTTTCCACGCCACAAGCAAGCCTCTCCGTCGAAATTTCGGCCGAAATACCCGCATGAACATCGGACAGCAAAGAGGTCATCCCGCATGCCTCGACGCGATCACGCACTCGGACTCTGCAGCACACGCGGGACCGCGCATCCACTAATGTGATCGCGCATTACCCACTATAAGGCTGCTCGCTTTCGTCTCGTTTTTCCACCTCTTCCGGGGTTTGTCGTGTTGGTGGTTGTTTGTGCTGGTGCTAGCTTGTGAGTGTCGATTTTGCCTTATGATTGGCAATTTTGGTTGAATTTTGGGAGTGAGAATGTCTAAGCGTTCACAAAAAGAAGTAGGTTCTTCTTCCGGTAGTCGTCCCCAGGGACCAAATCCGACAAGCATAATTGACGGGCAAACAAATTGTGGCAACAAAGTCCTTCAATTCCAACACGCTTGATCGTCTAGATATGCTTGAGTGTACAGAAGATATGTTTAACAGTGCTGGGTTGGGCGACTTCATAGAGCTCGGTGCCCCCACATTCCCAAAAATTACGAGAGAATTCCTCGTCTCCTTCTGCGAAGTTAAGAACAAGGTAACAAGGGAAGTCGAGGGAATTATGTTCCAGTATAAGAAGAGGGCGCACTCGGCCACTATCGCCCAAATGAAATGCAATTTTGGGGTGACCGCACCGACGGGTACGACACGGTGGTTGGAACCCGCCCCTAGGATTTTTTCCACACCATAGCCGGTTCCCCACATCGGGGTAAAGACGAGTACAACTATAATCTTTTTCACCCTTGCCTCTGTTTGGCACACAAATTCCTTGCCGAAACGTTCCTTGGGAAGGGGGAATTAAACAAGTTCTCCACCTCCGAACTATGGTATGTTTACAGCCTGATGGAGGAGTGCATGAGCACACCCCCATGGATCTCCATCTTCCTTGCAGCCTGCAAGAGCGCCTGCACGAAAGAGAACGGAAAAATAAGTTTTGGAGGAATGATAACTTTACTAGTTCTTGGCACTTGCAATGTGACGCTGGAGGTGTTGGAGGGAGAGAAGAACTCCGTCGGGTTGTATAAATATAATGAGCGTGGTTTAGTGCAGGCAAAGCTAATGATGGGGAAACACAACTATTGGAGGTGGGAGTCCGGCCCTACCGGCGAGTGCATCATTATTCTGCCCCGGCAATTCGAATATGGTCCAATTCACCTATTCTGGATTCTTCCCGATAACACGGGAATTGATGCAAATGAGGACTCCGAATATGAGCCAGTAACGCCCCCTCAGAACGAGGGCATGGACGTTCCACCAGGGCTATTTGCACTAGATTGGTAAGAGCGTCTGTTCAATCAGATGCATGAGCTCCAGACAAGCTTTGGGCACATTCAATCACAGCTACCGCGTTACTCCTTTCTGGAGCAACAGCTTGCGGGGATGCGTCTGAGAATGGAGGATCTGCAGGCGAGCATCGTGGGGCGGCGCCGGAGCTATCAGCGGGATTTTGGCCAGTAGTATGATGCGGAGGAGTACCATGATGAGGAGTGAGCTATGGTTTCTCTTTCCTATAACCTTTTACCTTTGTCTTTCTTGTTCACAATAGGGACATTGTGTGCTTCAAGTGTGGGGGAGGAGATTCAAATATTGCTAGGTAGTTCTTGTATATAAATAAATTTTCTTGAGTATGATTTGATTTGATGTTGATGTTGTGTCGGTTAAACAATTATGCCCCTGAATTCGTGGGATGCCATGTTAGGAAAATAGAGTTCGAACTCTTGAGTTTGTGATGGTTGTTACAACTGCAAGTACATTGTGATTGTTGAACAACCTAAGTACGTCCAAATAAATCATTATTTGAGTATGTTGATATATGAATAGGATGCAATAGGAAGATGTTAGGAATGTACGTTGACCAACCTTTTTCTTACTTTATCATGTGATTGTCGTTAGGAAGTATGTCTGACTCCCGTCCTACTTGATTCGAAGGAAAGGGATAAATAAAGATAGTAAAATTCTACGAAAGAAAGTCGGAAGAGCATACGATGCCCAAAGTGTGAAATAGAACTGAGGGATCTATACTCCAAGACCTATTGAGCGAGTACCTTCTACCTAAACAATTTGGCCCGAACCATAAAATGGAAGGGCCAGAAAAAAAATATATATAATAATAGAGGGACAAAGTGAAACCTGACTAGGATTAAAGGGGACCAACTGAAAAATAATCCATGGTTGTATGATTTTGTAAGAGGAAGATTTTGGTCATTGGGTTTCCATAAGCATTAACTAGTTGCATGTCGAGTGTATGGTATGAAGAATGTAAGGACATTGATTGTTTGTTAGGCTGATTTTTCTTGATGTTCGATCACATAATACTTGGGTAGAAAGCATTGTTACATTTTCTTTGGATGAAAACTTACATGAACCTATCTCGGAGGAATATTGTGAAAAGGGAAAGAAGTTGTTCAAACCATTGCGTTTGTTTGCGTCTAGGATGAATTGAGTTTCTTGCTGAGTAGTTGTCTTTGAGTGTTGGTTTTAATGATGAGCGTTATGTTGGATTTGAAATCTACACATGTGCTTGGATGTTTTCAGGCGTGATCGCGCACACTTTGGTGCGATAGACTCCTGCCTCAGAAGCCCAAGCGCGATCGCGCATCTAACGGTGCAATCACGCCCCTTCCGAATGCGGGATTATTAATGGGTCGTCCAAATAATTAATTGTTGTGGGCCACCTCTTCTTCATTCCTAGGGTTTTGGAAGAGCTTAAGGATCTTTAAGCAACTAGGGTTGCCTCCATTTGCATTCATTCATTATTCCAAACACTTTGCCACATTTGAGAGAAATTATATTCTAGTGTGTTTTGCATTTCATTTTATCGCTAAAACCATCGGATCAGCCTCGGTTGTAAGATATTCGACCTTTGTTCTAAGTTTATGTTGAATTGTTTCTTCTCTTGTGCCGTAAATGTTATTGAATTAAGTTTGACTTGCTAGATTTGTTATTTAGTTGGATAGGCTTAATTCATTATTGCTAGGTTTAAGTTCGTCCGAGTTGGAGAACTTAGCCATTTGGTAGTGCAAGCCATCACTAGGACTAGTTGCCCTTGAGATTGTAGGGAATTGAATGCATGATTAATATCAATGATATTTAGTGCACCTATTTATTCTTGAACGTATTGCTGCTATTGCTGCTAGGTTGTACAAACATGCTAGTTTCAAGGCTAGAGACTAGTTAGGCGCTACTGGGACTAGTTGGACCAATAGCAACTTTAGAACAGGATTTAGGACAATTCACTTGAACTATTGAACTTAGGAGGGATAGAATATCAATGACCAACCAGTTGATCTAATGTGTGGATGTTGATTAAATGAAATGTGTTTCTTTAAACATCATTTATCCATATTTCCTTAGTTAGAACGAATAACCAAAAACCCCTCTTGGTTACTTAAGTGTCAATAGTATTACATACAATAGAATTGATACCCCTTACTCATTGTGGGATTGACCCTTTCTTACCACTTTACTAGCTAATGTAGTAGTCAGGTATTTATTATTTGATTGAGCAATAACGACACACTTTTTGTGGCTCGTCAGGTAGTCCTACATCGACTCCTCGTCTCGTTCCTCCACTTGCGCTATCTCCCTCTTTAGCACATTCGCCTTCTTCATTGGGAAGTATCGATTCAAGAACTCCCAATGTAGTTTCTCCCAACTATCTATAGATCCTGTTGGAAGGTGGTAGTACCAGGCCCTGGCGGTGTCCTTCAGCGTGAAACTGAACACCCTCATCTCAATTTGTTCTTCTGACACATTACCGGTTTCATGGTCATGCATATGTTGTGAAACTGGTTCAAGTGCATGATGGGGACCTCTCCAGGCAGCCCATGGAATGTCGGAAGCAAGTTTGTCACCCCGGGAGTTGAGTTCGAAGGTGACTCCTTAAGCAAGTTGTGGTAGGAACACCGCTTGGGGCTGCTGTGTCAGATTGGGAGTGGTACGCTCTTGCAGCTTCCTATTTCCGGCATTGTGGTTCTGCTGAGCATAGGCCTCTAAGAATTGGTTCATCAACAGTTGATTTTTCTGCAACTGCTTAGCGCCTGTTGGTTATCTTGGTCATTCATCATTGGTGTCCTTCCTCTTCTATTCCTTCTAACAGTCCTCTCAATCTCTGGGATGAGCTCAGCAAGTGAATGATTAGTATCACGAGTTCTGAACATGCACTAGTTAGCACCGAAGTCAATTAAATTAATACAACAAGAAAAGAATCTGATTCCCTAGCAAGGGCGCCAATTCTTACAAGGGTTGTTTGGCCCTGCCAAAGTAATATTTTTACATATCCAACTATTCCACAAGTAGAGTGGTAAGACAGGGTCGATCATACATGGAATCAAGGAGATCAATTATTATGGTATTGAATTCAATTAAATCTAAAAGTAATGATAGGGGAAAATTGTTCGAACTAAACTAACAAATGATTGATGTATGACAAGTATGGAAAACACTTTGAATAATTGGTGTCCACCTAACAAAGTTGATTAAATGATCATTGACTTCTTCTGTTCGGGTTTTCTCCTAACGCTTATGTATCCTATAGTTACCCTAATCTTTGTTCTTACAGAGTTAATTAGTCCAACTAGTCCTAATAGCCCTTACATAAATACAATCCTAAAACTATTAAAGGTTAATCCCTAGGAAGCATTAAGTTCAAGAATAAATAGGAATATGCAGTGCCACTTGGCTGCTAACACATCATCACTAGTACAAAAATAGGCTTTTATACCGGTTATTTACACTAAGGATCCGGTTTTTCAAGTGGTCTCTATTCTACGGATCTAAAAGGGTAACCGGTGTTTTTACAACCAGTATTCATACACAAGGATATTGGTTCTATGAATAACCCGTATGCTCAAAACGAATTTTGGCATGTGGATACTAGTTTCTTGTATAAAAAACCGGTATGCTTGGCACCCATTTTTGGCAAGATACCGGTCTTTCTATGACCAAAACCGGTATGCATCATGATGTTTGGACATGGATACCGGTTTATATAACCGGTATGATTATGATATATATCGGTTTTTAAATAGCAGGTGTGATTTTTTATTCATTTTTTTAAATGTGCATTAAAATGATTGACAATTAATGATCCAATATCAAATAATATATATATTAATATTGAAAATCAATGAAGTTCTACAAAAGCTATAATATCAAAAAAGTTTATAGATCGTCGAACATCAAATACTATATATATAATCTAGATGTCTCAGCAACTAATTAGCTCCTATTTATGAATGCTTCAATAAGTTTAACCCTAGTTGAAGAGTAGGCTCCATATATCCAACAAGTTCTTCTACAACTTCAGCTATTTGCTCCTCAGTATAACATGGCAATGAACTTGCATACTCAAAACATTAAAACAAGTCAAAAACTATATATATAAATTATATAACACATTTATTTGGATTCTTATATCGAAGAACAAAATATATACTTATATACGAAATTATTTATTATGGACAAAAAAATACCGAAGATGGGATTGCTGCTGCGTTTGCTTGTATGACGTCTCTCATGAATCGGCATACATATAATCCCATGATACACTATCAGGTTGTTCAGGACACTTGCAAAATAAAAAAAAACAATAGTTATATTACAATATGTATTAATAACATCCATTTTGTACATATTTTTTAGTCTACTTGCATATTAGATTAGGTTATTTGCATTCATATTTTATATATTTTTATAGTTAATTTGAACTATTTTGGGTTCGGAGTCTACACACCAGTGCTATTATGTATTTCAGTGTTCTAAAAACCCCCCTAGGCGGCGCCTAGGCCTCGCCTAGGCGCTAGTCGGCACCCTAACGTTCCGACTAGGAGCTAGTACTTTTTTTCTAAATGGTAGAAAAAAATCCCCACCTAGGAGGCTACGCCCGCGTAAGCGTTACGTTTTTTTTCTAGGCGGTGGTATGCGTTCTTTTTTTGAAAGGGTATGCGTTCTCATTTAGGTTAAAAGTTAAAAATCAATCACATCCTCTCATTCGTCCCACGCCTCCGCCTCTCACCTCACACCTCTCACCCCTATCCCTCTTAATTGAAAACTTTGTCGTCCCTACTACCTCCCACTTCCATCTCGTCATGCCGTCACCTCTCATCCCACCGGCTGCCTCTCACTTCACCTCACCTCTCGTCCCGCCTCTCACCCTCGTTGGGCTCTCCCTGCCCCTCTCCCTCATACTGCGACCAACGTCCACTAAGAGCCTACAACTGCAACTATGACTTCTTTATGATGAATAATTATTTAATATACTTACATTGAAACATGTGTTGAAAAGTATATGATTTTTGCTTGTTATGGTCTTGTAGATCTTCTTTATGATGAATACTATAAAGTCTATTAATTTTGGATGATTAAATGAGCAATTATATGATTATATTAAAATTACATAGTTAAATCAATAATTACAATGAAAATTATGAATCAATATATTTCGATTTAGTGCTTCATATAAGGAAATTATATTAAAATATAAAAATAAGTATTAAATATTGATCCATCTAGGCCCCGCCTAGGCTCCCGCCTAGGCGCCTAGGCGCTAGGCCTCCCCCTCCGCCTAGCACCCGCCTAGCGTTTTTTAGAACACTGTATGTGTTTCAGGTAATTTTTGGACAAATTAATAAAGATCTTTGGAGTACCATGGAGCGGAGCATAGGCAGAATATAATCAGACCTTACTTTGATATGGCTAACCCAATTAGAAGAAATGGATCTTGAAATTGAAAAGTCTAAAAGAGGGAAGAGATTAGTAAACATGGGATTAATTCACAATTAGTTAAATGGTGGCCGTTACAATTTGAGGTTGATTAATAAAGGGGTGTTACATTGTTTTTTGAGGAGGAGAGTTTCTTTGACTTTCTTTTTTTGAGTTTTGAAGTTCTTGTTATTTTTGGGAGAATTCGTAGCTTTGTAGAGGGAAGGGGAAGAAACAAGAACAAGCAAATATTTTTGGTTTTGTTTTGGATTTTCAAGACGGAGTTTATGAGCTAGTGTGAATTGGAGACTCGGTATTATTATTCTAGCCTCTTGCAACTTGAATTATTATATTATGAGATTGGATTTTCATATCTCTTGGTTTTATTGAATAGTTCATATATTTTGTTGCCTAGTTTAAATCTTTTGATGATGTCTTCAATCACGCTTGACTAAACTCCGAGTTCTAAGTTTATGGTGATCCGTTAAATGCGAATTTAGATAGAATTGGTCTTTTGCTTGAATTGAAACATTGGTAATTTGTTCCTAGAAACTTTATGCCCAATTTAGTTCAGGCTAATTAGAATCCTATTGGAGTTCGAGACTGAGTGAAGACGATAATAGGTAATCGGGTAGGGATTTGAGACCTAGAGGTGATAATTTCAATCGGAACCCCTAGGAATCGAACCTGAGTGTTATGTGTGTGAGAGCAACTTAATTACTCTTGAGGATCAATAAGTCCATCATAATTGTTCTAGGTTTGAGTTGATTTAACGAAGAACGAAAGCGAATGTCATGTCGGGTTGTGTCTAGACTCTAAGTGATTAATGTGTTTGAATGAAATAGCTCTGCGCGATGGCGATTTCTTGATTAGTTTAGACACTTTTGCTATCGTTTGAGAGGAGATAGTGGATTACCTTGGATGACTTACCTTTAAGAATTAGATTAGATTCAATCAGAGTTTGATTTTATCTATAGAAGTATTGTTTCGGTCATCTTTGACCCTTAGATACATTTATCCTCTATATTTTATCTTCTTTTCATTTTCTTTATTAGTTGATAGATTTCTCTCATTCACTCATTCGGGCTTGTACACTGGTAGTTATTTCAATTAATATTACATTGGTCTCTGTGGGATCAACACTTGACTACTACAACCAATCTCGCACTCCTTATCAAGTTTCTGGAGCCGTTGTCGGGGACCAATTGCTAATATTAATTGTTATCTCTATTGGTGTTTCTAGGTCAATTTTTTTTCTTTGATTTTTTTTTCTTTTTCTTATTTCAGGCTACCCAAAAAAAAGAGTCGAATACATGGATTCAGTTATGTATAATACAACTTCCTATCAATATTCTTCGCCCAAGCCTTAAGCAAGTACTCCAGAGGTATGATTTTGAAATTCATAATTTGGGTTATGGCCAAAACCCAATGACTTCTAACCTCTTCTGTGAGTCTTGCTGAGCGGGAGATCATAATAAGACAAGTTGTCGTGCTACTTTGGGGGAAATTAATTTCATGGAATTCACAATCCTCCAATCAGAGTTGGGTGACAACACAACACACACCGCTCAAGGCTAAGAGTCATCCATCTATAAAGGACACCAAATTTTGATGAATTTGTTATGAGACATGATAGGGAAGTTGATAAAATTCTTGCTCTTTTTCCGCCTATTATGGACATTCTTAATCCCTTATTATCTCAATTTAATTCACTTTCAGGTTTGGTGAATTCTCTGAAGGTACAAGTAGATAATTTAGCCATCGAAAATAAGATGTTGAAAGATCAAATTGTTGAGTTGGATATCTTAAATTTGCCTGTCGAGACACCTAAAGTGCGTTATTTTGAAAAGTACAGTTCTATTTTAGTTGGGGTTAAGAAAATGTGGGATGAGCCACATTTTGATAAGAGGGATTTTATTCAAGAAACCAAGGAGGACCCCATGATTGATGAACTTAAGGTGGTTCCAATGCTCACCCCGACTCCCACCATCATTACCTCTTGCGAAGTGGATTCTATTTCAAAACAAAAGAGTCGGAGTCGAGCTAAGAAGAGGAAAAGACGCTCTTCCCGATTGTGCTCCTATTGAATTCAAGCAAGGGGATCACGTGATTCTTTATCATCATAAGTCGAGTATGTTTCCGGGAAGCAAGAGCACAAGATGGTCCGGTCCATACTACCTGAACCGAGTTCTTCAAATGATTCCGTTGTGCTATGGCGTAAGAACTCGGGGTATTTTCTAGTGAAAAAGATTCGACTGAAGCCTTACATCGAGCCTAATCCGATCAAGTTGGGCATCACCGACCCACCTGATCCGAGTACTTGACAATGGTGACGGTCAAGCTAATGACCATAAACAAGCGCTTGGTGGGAGGCAACCCATCGGTATGACTTCATATTTTTCTTTATTACATAAATAAATAAAAACTCTTTGTCAATTTAATAAAGCAATGGTCAAACTCGGTCTTTCTCTTCCCGTGTCTTCCATTCCTCCATTCTCACTCCATAGCCATACTAATCTGCCTCTTTGTACTCTCCATATTAATCTTGTGTTTGGATTTGGGGTTTGTTTTGTCTATAATGTGCAGTGCTAATGACCGAGAAGATAATTCTACAATGTAGTCATTTTTCAAACCCGAAACATAATGTAAAGATGTCATGAAAGCCTGGTTTTCTTAGTGAATTTCTTTTCCTCTTTCTTTTTCTCTACATTTGGCCAGTGTATGATCTAAGTTTGGGGAGGGATAACGTTATGTGTAGACTCTATTTGCATTTTAGTGTGACTTTGCATATTTTTGTTTTTATTTTTTATTTTTTTCATTTTCTTCTTTCTTTTCTTTCCTCTTTCTCATGCAATGCATTGCATATTTGCATTTGGATGTTGGATTATTTCCTTGTTTACTCCATTGTGGGTACTTATAAATGGTGCATGTGCAATTAGTCTTCTTAATATGCTTTAGTTGTTAATTATTAGAATTGCATTATGAGAATCATATGATTGATCACGCTTTTGACATTGACTTGAGTATGTAGACTTCGTTTGGATTACTTGTGGACCAATGTTCTTTATTTAGTTATGTCCTCACATATGAATGTTCTTCCTTGATTGTTTTCTTTAGAATTGCTTCTAAATCTATTTTAAAACCTAAAGTGCCAAGGTTTGTTTGCATGACATTTGATTGAGACGTAAATTTATCTCCTCTAAAAACACAAAAGTATTTGGTGATTAATTGATTAACTTCTAATGCAAGTCGTGCGAGTATGCAATCTCCAAGGTTGGAACATCACCGAGGGTTCGAGTCTCAAACAACTCAAATGCTTGCCGAATGAGCACGCGATGTCCAAGGTTGAAACAGCACTGAGAAATCGATCCTCTGATGGTCGCGTGAAAAAGTCTAAAGTGTTGGCCCGGACCTTTAAACGGACGGGCCCTAAAAATTGTGATTTATGAACGTCTCTTGATGTGTTTCGCACCTTGCCTTGTGGTTTAGTCATGGATGTGGTTGCCTGTTATTAAAGTGATATTTATGGCTTGCTATTTATTCGAGTTGAGGAACTGATGTATTCTTATCATTGATTGAGAAGCATGCTAGGAAGGAATTTGTCTTTTGTTTGGCCTTTTATTATTATCGTTCATATGTCACGTGGATAAACACAACTATTGTATAGTTTACATGATGCAGGAGCATCCCTATCATCAACTCCTCAAAGAGCAATCACAAGAGCCATGGCTAAGAGGATCAAAGATCAAGTTATACATGCCACTTTAGCTCTCAATATGGACCAGGAGATGAAGCCCATTGCCTCTACTCTTTTGATATGTCAAAGAGGTATCTCTCCTCCACAAATTACATGAAGAACACTTGGTCATTTCTGGACCAAGTCAAGCTACAAAGAGCTAACTTTAGGACATACCCGGATAGACCCTCTAGCCGGCTATGTCACTTTCAAGTGCATTTTGCACAAGCTTCCTTATGTTTGTTATGAAACATTTCTTAGGGTATTTTGGTCTTAAGTAAGTGAACTTTATGAGGTTCAAAGGGCCGGCTCTCACTTGGTATAAAAGCCAAGAGATAGCTCATTTATCCGGGCCTTTGAATTGATTAAAAACACACAAGTTGTAAGTTGAGCATAGACTCCTTTCTATCATTTGAAGGCCACCTTGGTTTGTTGGTTGAACAACTGAAAACAACCATTATCTCTTGCCCAATTATATCTTGTTTGTGTGATTGTTATTGTATGAACTTGATTAGGGAAACTCATGGTGCTCTAGGTGGTATATCCCCTAGTTGTGTTGTGTTATAGCTTGTTTGTTTCTTGTTGGCTTGCATTGTGTTGAGGTTAAGTCCAAGGTGCTTGCAAGAGTGAATAAGGATCACTCAAGAACTTATCCCATTTGCTTTCATCTCACTTCTATCTCTATTTTGCATCCAAGCTTGTTTCCAAGCTAGGATAACATCTAGAACACTTGTTCTTGATGTTTGAAAGGTTTGAACTCTAGATCCGAGCCTTGTAGGGATTTCCCTACATCAAGTGGTATCAGAGCTCAGTGAGTTCATCCTTTGTTCACCTTAGAAAACCCAAAACCAAGTGCCTTGCAAAGTTCTTGCAAGAACACTTGACAAAAACATTGTTGAAAACCCACGAAAGCTAGCCTTTTCTTTACCTTGTTTCTTTGGTCTAACCAAGATGATTGCTTGAAGTTTTTGCAGGACTAAAACCAAGGTTGAAGGTGAGGAAGTTGCCTAAGGAATTCCCTAAGTTACGCTTCGGAAGTTCCAAGGAAAAACCAACCATTCACCCGAACCGGTGCCTTGTTCCGGGAACCAGCGCCGAGCAAGAGACCGGAAGCCAAGCCTTTTTAGCCCTACCAAACACAACCATCTTCAAGAACAATATGAACAAAGTGTAAAGTACAGGTCTTGATCTTTCTACAGCAACAAAAATCATCCAATTCCACCGAGTAGATCGTTCTGACCAAGGCAAAGAAAATCGTTCCAGAAGTAGTAAACCGGGTGCTTGATTTCACGCACAAAAGTGGTCAAGAACCCAACTTTGAAGCTTCACCCCTCAATCCAAACACAACCAAACGAAGAACACTTATGAGCCCCATGAAGAACAACATTTGATCTGTTGAGGGCAACAAAAATCAGACCAAGGGCATGAGTAGATTGTCCAAACACTAAAGCCAAAAACCTTTCCCAAAGCGTTAAAGTGTCATTTCTCCTTTTCAAAAGTGTTGACCTAGCCTATTCACAAGACATTGCAGCCTCATTGGGTCGTGCCTTTTTGGATGTGACCTGAGCCTTCTACCTAGAAAAACCTCCACTACAAGGATCAAGAAAAGTCACATCCATTGCAGCTCATTGACCTCTTGAAACACACACCCAATGTTGCTTGCAACACACTTTTGTACCCGGGTAACGTGCTAGCTTGCCTATTCTTAATTAAACCTTGTACCTTTTGTTGTGTACTCCAAGTGCAACATTTGGAACGTGACCAAGTGGTCACAATACTAAGTGAAGACGGTGAGAAGGGATTGCCAAGTGCCCTTCACAACTTAAGCCATACCCCACCTTTTAGCCTTAAGAGAAGTAGTACACCTAAGGTGGTTCACTTAACTTCTTTTCCTAAACACAATCCTCAGCCTTTTCCAAGGAACTTTTGAAAGCAATTACAAAGGGACTCCAAGGGTTTCTTGTTCACCTCAGACTAAGGTAATAGTCTTTCGCCCCTCTTGAGCTAAACACACTTAAACATTCTGTTTGCCTAAGTACCTAAACTGCATGCTATAACTATTGTTTCTTTGCATCCTTAAGTGTACTTAATCTAGTTTCACTCAAATCATTTCACACTTATAAGGTACTGTATTGAGCAGAGATTGTGAGATTATCCTTGAGTGTGAGGGATGACACAAATCAAACACAAGTTATTACTCTAACTTAACATCTTTGCTTGTTGTTTGTGTGACAATGTCTAGCTCACCCCATCATTCTCAACAAGAGGAGGTGAACCCTTCGATCAACTCAGAACAAAGTATCACCAACCCTCAACCAGACCTAGCCTCACTCATAAGGACCCTTAATGAGACCATAGCTAGAAATCACCAAGAGCTTTCTAGTAGAATGGCAACATTGGAGTCAAAACAGAAATCACCAAGGAGTTCCCCTAGGATCTTAAGGAACCAGTATGAACCTGGGGAACCCTCTCATGCACACTCCCATGCTCCTATTCCTAGACAAGATGTGAGGATAGGCTCCATCTCACCCATAAACAGACCTGAGCCTATTAGGATACCAACTAGAGAACATGTCTCACCCTTGGCAAGACCATCACCTATGCAATACTCAAGGGAGTTCCTAACTTTGATTCTCCTAATGTGAATAGATATAGTGATGATTTTGTTGATGAGTTTCAGGGTGATAGGAACATGAGATTTGGAGGAAGAGGAAACAGAGGAAGGAGGGTAAGGTTCCAAAAGGAATGAGCACCCTTATGGGTATGTTCCTAGGGAATTTAGACATGAGCAACCTTTTGAGCAAGCTCCTAGACATGCCCCAGTACACCATCTAGAACCAGCTCCAAGGCAACCAAGACATGATCAAGGGTTTGAGCAAGTGCCTAGGCCAAGAGAAGAGGATGGCATTGGCAAGATAAAGGTGAAGATCCCACCATTTGAGGGCAAGTGTGATCCGGACACCTACATGGCATGGGAAAGAAAGATGGACCAAATCTGGTCATGCCACAACTTCAATGAAGAAAAGAAGGTACAACTTGCTATCCTTGAATTCCAAGATTATGCTATGTTGTGGTGGGACAACTTGGTCCAGGAGAGAAGAGAAAGACAAGAGCCTCCCATCCAGAATTGGGATGAAATGAAGAGGGTCATGAGAGAAAGATTTGTACCTGAGCACCATGCAAGGGAGCTAATGCACAAGTTAGAGACCTTGAGGCAAGGAAGTCAGAGTGTGGAGGAGGTATATAATGCAATGCATATGGCCATGATCAAGGCCAACATCAGAGAAGACCCAATGGCCACCAATGCAAGGTTTCTAAGGGTGTTGAACCCTTCCATCTCCAATGAGGTAGACATGTATCCTTATGAAACTAGTGAACAATTATTTCATAATGCTATCAAGGTTGAAAGGAAGATGAAGGCTAGGATGGTGCAAACAACAAGGCCCACTTCTAGGCCAATGGGATCAAGCACCCCATGGGCTAACAAGCCGAGCACCACCCCTACTCAAGCACCCAAGGGAACCTATCCACAAAGGGATCCACCTAAGCCCCAAGGCCAAGCCATGGGCAATTCAGGGAGTACTTCTAAACCTCCCAATGTGTCTAATACTCCTTACCCTAGATCTAGTAGTTTAGAGTGCTTCAAATGCAAGGGTAAAGGCCATTTCATGAGAGATTGTCCTAACAAGAGAGTTATGTTTATTAATGCTATGGGACAATATGAATCAGAAAGTGAGCATGAAGATAATGAACCTAGTAATGACCTAGATGTGGACTTAGGGGAAGGATCAGAGGAGATAGGTTATGAACATGGTGAAGTGCTAGTTTGTAGAAGAGTTCTAAGTGTCCAAACTTAATTGGTTGAAGATAACCAAAGGGAGAACATTTTCCATAGTAGATGCATGATAAAAGACAAGGTTTGTGATGTGATTATTGATGGAGGTAGTTGTTGCAATATAGCTAGTAGTGAATTGATAGAAAAGTTAGACTTGCCATCCATATTGCATCCTAGGCCTTACAAACTACATTGGATGAATGATTGTGGAGAACTCAAGGTTCACAAGCAATGTAATGTGACCTTTAAGCTAGGCTCATATGTGGACACTATTCTTTGTGATGTCTTACCCATGCAGGCTTGCCATTTACTCTTAGGGAGACCATGGCAATTTGACAATAGGGTTACACATGATGGCTTTTCTAACAAGTACTCCTTCATGGTTAATGGTAAGTTGATTACCTTGAAACCTATGACACCCCTTCAGATTATGGACGCAGCTGAGGCTAAGAGAGCCAAGGAAAGGGGCAAGATGGTAGCACAAGAGAGGCCTAAGACCAAGGACAAGCCCCTGGTTTTGCACATCTCCAAGTTCCAAGGACAATACTCCATGCTAGTGTTCAAGGAAGTCCCAAGGGATGAATTCCTACCTAAGGATGCTATGCTAATGAGCTTGGTCAAGCCTCACACTTTGACATCAGAAGCACCCAACCACACATTGCCTAAGGCTATCCAAGAAGTGCTAGATGAGTTCCATGAGGTGTTCCCACAAGAGCTGCCCAATGGACTTCCACCACTAAGAGGTATTGAACATCAAATTGATTTCATTCCAGGGCAGGTACTCCCTAATAGGCCAGCCTACAAAATGAATCCTATGGAAAGTAAGGAGGTGGAAACTCAAGTCCAAGAGTTGTTAGAGAAAGGGTACATAAGGGAAAGCATGTCCCCTTGTGCTGTGCCAGTTTTGTTGGTGCCTAAGAAGGAAGGTACATTAAGGATGTATGTGGATTGTAGAGCCATCAACAACATCACCATCAAGTATAGGCATCCAATTCCAAGGTTAGATGACATGTTAGATGAGCTCCATGGAGCATCTTGCTTCTCAAAAATTGATCTCAAGAGTGGGTACCATCAAATCAGAATGAGGGAAGGTGATGAATGGAAAACTGCCTTCAAAACTAAGTTTGGGTTGTATGAGTGGCTTGTCATGCCATTTGGTCTTACCAATGCTCCTTCAACCTTCATGAGGTTGATGAATCATGTCCTAATAAGCTTCATTGGGCAGTTTGTGGTGGTTTACTTTGATGACATTCTTATCTACTCAAAGTCACTCCATGAGCATGCCATTCATTTAAGGGAAGTACTATCCAAACTCAAGAAAGTTTCTTTGTATGCTAACCTTAAGAAATGTGATTTCTACTCAGATTCTGTTTCATTCTTAGGTTTTGTAGTGAGTTCCAAGGGTTTGGAGGTTGACAAGGAGAAGATTAAGGCAATACAAGAATGGCCAACTCCAACTAGTGCAACACAAGTGAGAAGTTTCCAAGGGCTTGCTAGCTTCTATAGAAGATTTGTCAAGGACTTTAGCACCATTGCTTCACCCCTTACTGAGCTCACAAAGAAGAACATTGTTTTCCAATGGGGAACCAGCCAAGAAGAGGCATTCCAGGAGCTTAAGGCAAGGCTAACCAAGGCACCCCTACTAGTGCTTCCAGATTTCACAAGGCCTTTTGAAGTGGAATGTGATGCTTCTGGAGTGGGCATTGGAGGTGTGCTAATGCAAGGAGGTAAACCTATTGCCTTCTTTAGTGAAAAACTCAAAGGTGCAACTCTAAATTACTCTACATATGATAAAGAGTTGTATGCTTTGTTTAGGGTGTTGAAAACTTGGCAACACTACTTGTGGCCTAATGAGTTTGTCTTGCATACTGACCATGAGTCACTAAAGCATTTTAGAACCAAGACAAGCTTGATAGGAGACATGGTAGGTGGATGGAGTTCATTGAGACTTTCCCTTATATTATCAAGTATAAGAAAGGGAAAGACAATGTAGTAGCAGATGCACTCTCGAGGAGGCATACCTTGCTAACCACCCTTGATTCAAAGGTGTTAGGATTCACCTACATCAAAGAGCTTTATAGCAATGATTCTGACTTTTGTGATATATATGTTCATTGCCTTGAAAAGGGACCCTTGGGGATGTTTTACTTGTTTGAAGGATTTCTATTCAAGGTTGATAGGGTGTGCATACCTAAGTGTTCTCTTAGACTTCTTCTTGTGGAGGAATCTCACAAAGGAGGTTTAATGGGACATTTTGGTAGGGACAAGACCCATGCTATACTGAGTTCCCATTTCTTTTGGCCTCACATGCTCAAAGACATAGAACATATGCTTAAAAGATGCATTGAGTGCCTTAAGGCCAAATCCAAAGTGAAACCTCAAGGTTTGTATTCACCACTACCTATCCCTAGTGCCCCATGGTTAGACATTAGTATGGACTTCATTGTAGGGTTACCTAGGACTAGGAAGGGCAGAGATTCTATTTTTGTGGTGGTGGATAGGTTTAGTAAGATGGCTCACTTTATACCTTGTCATAAAACTGAAGATGCAACTAGTGTAGCCAACTTATTCTTTAGTGAGGTTGTTAGACTACATGGCCTACCTAGGACCATAGTTAGTGATAGGGATCCTAAGTTCCTTAGTCATTTTTGGAGAACATTATGGGGAAAGATAGGAACCAAGCTCTTATTTTCTACATCTAGTAACCCCCAAACTGATGGACAAACTGAAGTGACTAATAGGACTTTAGGGACCATGCTTCGAGCCTTGATTAAGACTAACCTTAAAGCATGGGAAGACATTCTGCCACATGTTGAGTTTGCCTACAATAGGGCCACACACTCAAGCACCAAGGTAAGTCCTTTTATGTGTGTGTATGGTACTAATCCCCTAACCCCCTTTGATCTTATTCCTTTGCCTAGCAGAGAGAAGTGTGACTATAGTGCAGGGAACCAGGTTAAACTCATCAAGGAGCTACATGAAAGGACCAGAGAGAGGCTGGAGAGCTTAGCCACAAGTGTAGCTAAGGCAAAGAACAAGCATAGGAGGAAGGTCATACTCAAAGAAGGAGATCTAGTGTGGGTGCACCTAAGGAAGGACAGATTTCCCAACTTAAGGACTTCCAAGCTCTCACCTAGAGGGGATGGACCATTCCAAGTGCTAAGAGTGGTTGGTGACAATGCTTATGTCATTGACCTCCCAGAAGAGAATGGAGTCAATCCCACTTTCAACATTGGAGACCTTACTCTTTTCAAGAATGTTGACGAAGAAGCTAGTGAAGGAGAAGAACAAGATGAGGCTCCAATCATCAATACTGAAGATGGCCTGAGGTCAGGCCCTTCAAAAGAAGGAGGGAATGATGCAGGAGCATCCCTATCATCAACTCCTCAAAGAGCAACCACAAGAGCCATGGCTAAGAGGATCAAAGATCAAGTTATACATGCCACTTTAGCTCTCAATATGGACCAGGAGATGAAGCTCATTGCCTCTACTCTTTTGATATGTCAAAGAGGTATCTCTCCTCCACAAATTCCATGAAGAACACTTGGTCATTTCTGGACCAAGTCAAGCTACAAAGAGCTAACTTTAGGACATACCCGGATAGACCCTCTAGCCGGCTATGTCACTTTCAAGTGCATTTTGCACAAGCTTCCTTATGTTTGTTATGAAACATTTCTTAGGGTATTTTGGTCTTAAGTAAGTGAACTTTATGAGGTTCAAAGGGCCGGCTCTCACTTGGTATAAAAGCCAAGAGATAGCTCATTTATCCGGGCCTTTGAATTGATTAAAAACACACAAGTTGTAAGTTGAGCATAGACTCCTTTCTATCATTTGAAGGTCACCTTGGTTTGTTGGTTGAACAACTGAAAACAACCATTATCTCTTGCCCAATTATATCTTGTTTGTGTGATTGTTATTGTATTAACTTGATTAGGGAAACTCATGGTGCTCTAGGTGGTATATCCCCTAGTTGTGTTGTGTTATAGCTTGTTTGTTTCTTGTTGGCTTGCATTGTGTTGAGGTTAAGTCCAAGGTGCTTGCAAGAGTGAATAAGGATCACTCAAGAACTTATCCCATTTGCTTTCATCTCACTTCTATCTCTATTTTGCATCCAAGCTTGTTTCCAAGCTAGGATAACATCTAGAACACTTGTTCTTGATGTTTGAAAGGTTTGAACTCTAGATCCGAGCCTTGTAGGGATTTCCCTACATCATTACAGACTCATCAGTGATGTGCTTGCTTGAGGACAAGCAAGATTTAAGCTCGGGGGATTTGATAATGTCCATATTGTCCATATTATATTAGGTTATTTTCATTCATATTTTATATGTTTTTATAGTCATTTTTGCACTACTTTGGGTCCGGAGTCTACACCAATGCTTTTATGTGTTTCAAGTAATTTTTGGACAAATTAATAAAGATCTTTGGAGTACCTTGGAGTAGAGCATGGGCCAGGATTAGGTAAAAATATATCTTAACTTGTGAAATGAAACAAAAGTTATATGTGCACAATATTAGCTTATATGTGCACATAATGTACTTATATGTGAACGTAGAGTGATCAATGCAGCCCAAACTGCTGCATTAGATTCTAAAACGCTGCAATAATCCTAGTAAAACATTTTAGGTTCACAAATAAGCACTCTAAGTTCACATATAAGATAGTAATGTTCACATATAACTTTAGTTTCATTTGACACCGTAGCATATGTTTTTACCGGAACCTTTCCAATATAATCTTTCCTTACTTTGATATGGATGGCCCAATTTGAAGAAATGGATCTTGAATTGAGATGTCTAAAAGAGTGAAGAGAATAGTCAGCATGGGATTAATTCACAATTAATTAAATGGTGGCCATTACTATTTGAGATTGATTAATAAAGGGGAGTTACATTTTTTTTTTAGGAGGAGAGTTTCTTTGACTTTTCTTTTTTTGAGTTTTGGAGTTCTTTTTTTGGGGAGAATTCGTAGCTTTGCAGAGGACAGGGGAAGAACAAGACGAAGCCAATATTTTTGGTTTTGTTTTGGATTTTCAAGACGGAGTTTACGATCTAGTGTTCTTCGGAGACTCGGTATTATTGTTCTAGCCTCTTGCAACTTGAATTAGTATATTATTGAGATTGGATTTTCATATCTCTTGGTTTTACTAAATATTTTATATATGTTGTTGGCTAGTTTAAATCTTTTGATGATGTCTTCAATCATGCTTGACTAAACTCCGAGTTCTAAGGTTATGGTGATCCATTCAATGCGAATTTAGATAGAATTGGTCTTTTTCTTGAACTGAAACATTGGTGATTTGTTCCTAGAAACTTTTTGCCCAATTTATTTTAGGCTAAATGGAATCATATTGAAGTTCGAGACTGAGAAGTGAAGACGATAATAGGTAATCGGGTAAGGATTTGAGACCGAGAGGTGATAATTTCAATCGGAACCCTAAGAATGGAACCTGAGTGTTATGTGTAGCAACTTAATTACTCTTGAGGATCAATAGGTCATCATAGTTGTTCTAGGTCTGAGTTGATTTAGCGGAGCGCGAAAGCGAATGTTATGTCGGTTTGTGTCTAGACTCTAAGTGCTTAATGGGTTTGAATGAAATAGCTCTGCGCGACAGCGATTGCTTGATTATTTTAGACACGTTTGCTGTCGTTTGAGAGGAGATAGTGGATTAACTTGGATGACTTACCTTCAACAATTAGATTAGATTCAAGCAGAGTTTGATTTTAACTATTGAAGTATTGTTTCGGTCATCCTTGACCTTAGATACATGTATCCCCTATATTTTATCTTCTTTTCATTTTCTTTATTAGTTGATAGATTTCTCTCATTCACTCTTTTCGGCCTATCACACTGGTAGTTATTTCGATTAATATTACATTGGTCTCTGTGGGATCGACACTTGACTACTACAACCGATCTCGTACACTTGCGAGTAGGTTTTAGCCACATCATGTATGCATTGGATGGGCTTATAAACATACTGAGAATCCCAACGGTAATTAGAATAAATACGGAATTTAAAAGTACAATCAAAGATCAACTTCAAAAGTAGATTTGAAAGGAATTTCTGTTCATGAAGCAGTTGTTGTCAATGAAGCAGTTGTTGTCAATTTCTCGTGTGTATATTGGTACATGAAGCATTTGTTGTCAATTTCTCTCAACCTCTGTATGCTTCATGTACAAGAAACTCTTATCATCGCTTGAACCTGACAGCAAAATACATATATTACCCGATGATAAGAGTTTCACAACCTTTGTATGCTTCAATTACCAATTTCTAACATATGTATGGTGCTTTCAATTCTATAACATATGTATGTCAATGACACCGGTAACCTCTGTATGTAAGTGACACCAACAACTTACAATTGATATGAAAATTTAACATTAAAAAAACTAACCTTGATAATCTTCCATGTTATTATCTTCCCCTCACTAGTTCATAGGTTGTTTTTCATAGAACTTATCCTAGTAAGACACCTGCACAGTTTTAGCATTAAAATTAATTATCATGCCTACTATCTTGAGCATGTATATATTATGTGAAAGTGTATGTAATTAATGGATTTTTCTTACAAAACATACTCTTCACACATTTCCTTGAAATTTTTCCTGACATCGTGAAGCAAAGGGTCTAGCCAATATATCAAATTCAATTCAGGATTTATCACAACTAGCATCCAGTCATATCTAGTCAAGAACATGTATATAAAGTAATATTAATACATGAATACTTACATATATATACATATGTTCATTGTAATTACGATTAAACTTACCCTTCATGATATGGAAGAAACCATAGGCATTTACTTTCTTGTCTCATTGAACTACCTAGCTAACTTACTATGTAATCAAGTTTCAAATTTTCTGAGCTTCGAGCCAAATAGGTCACACGTGATGGAAATAGAAACTTGAATTGGGAGGAGTTGTATTTATAGTACAAGTACATGTCATTACATGATAAAATAAAATAGTTATCGTCTTTGATAATGCAATAGTAATTTATAAATTAGAGATGAAATGCTTGTGGATGCTTGTTTTCCATGGAAAGTTGTGCAGTAAGTTGATGTCCACTACTTCCAACTGATGTGCATTGCTTACTTGATATACACGCTTGATATACAAAATAAATAAAAAAGCTTACTTGATATACAAGCCGATGTGCATTGCTTCCAAGTCTCCTTGTGCTAACCATGACAACAGATCTTCTTTTTGTACAGTTAAATTGTGTGTATGTTGAATCACAACCTTTGGCATATCAACATTGAAGGAGTACTCTTTACCCGACGTTTTGAGTGACTTACAAGCATCAAGTCTAGGCTTCTTATAATGTCGAGCAACAGACTTTTGGACTGGTTGAAATAAAGCTTTTTTTACAGTTTTAACATTTTGTGTTGAATCCTGAGAAAAAAAAACATACTTTAATACTTTATAATAGTAACTATTTACAATATAGTAATTAAGTAAGCAAGACCATTATATCCTTACCGGCTCAAATATGACCAGTTTCTTAGGCCATGTAATGATATTCTCCCAGTGACTCATTTGATAGAAAAGGACCACTTCGGTAGGAAAAGGCACATTAGCATTTTCTTTGACTATTTTATCTATTGTAACCTTACAAGTATCAGCCTCTAATTGCTTTCCATGAAGTAAAGTGTTGACACCTTCTTTAAGAATAAGAGCACGGCCTTTAGCTACCTTACATGTTTGATCGGGCCAAAATAGCTTGCATTTAGGATCATCTACCAACTATAAAGACATTTATTGATTACAGAACTAAATAGATTAGTTAATATACATAATAAATATTTTTTTAATTATTGTAATAACAAATGTCATGCATACCTTAGATGAGTCCTTGTAGCGAGAGTCAATCATTGATGAAGCACTCTTTAGCTTCGGAGATTGATACTTCTGTTGTTCATTAGGTTCTAGTACTTGTTCTGGAACCGACCCTTGACTCTCCAAATTTAGTTGTTTTTCAAAAGATTTTACTCTCTATTGAAGATCATCTAGTCTTGATTCAAGTATGCACTCTCATTGGGAGCTAGTTTGTGTCCTTATATTTGGGCCAATATATCTCTTAATACCAATTCCAATACTTACACCTCTCAATCTACCAGGATGTTCATCTTTCCCTAATGCTAATGACAAACTATCTTCTCTACCAGTAGGAGTCCAAATTAGCAGGCGCTTTCACTGCACTAAAGATGAAATACACCATTCTCATACAGGAATAGGAAAAAAATTCGCACATACAGTGTACATATATGACCCAAAAGAAAAATATTAGCATATTATAAAATCAAAATCTCCCATATACTCTATTTTCTTAAATTGGCATCTGAAAAATATATGGTCGGAATGTGATACATTCAACATATTCCAATGACACTAATTAGTCAAAGCTAATCACAGATTCAGAACGGACAATGCTTTCTCAAATTGTATTCCGATAATCAAATACACACAATCAAAAGCTGAAAGACCGCACACCATACTGCTAGTAAACAAATCAAGTTTAGATTTACGCCAAACAGAGAATGAAAATTCCAGAAAATTCAACAACGATAATATAACATCAAGTTATTCGAAGCATCTATAGATCTTTGAATAAAAAACCAGGAAAATCTGCGTTTTGACAATAACATTTTTTTGATGCCAGCAATATTTTTTTGACGACGACATTTTTTGCCTAGGTACGTCTCTATGCAAATGACACCATCAACTTACAATTTTTTTGACCATTTTGATTGTTTCGGCATCTTCATAAGTTCCATCATCATTGCTTATTGTAGCTTCCATAAATTAGTTCTACTCATTGTAGTGGTCTCATGATCCATTTTTTTCGAATCTACTGAAATAAAAGAAGATGGTCAAGTGCTTAAATATGTCAATAGCACATAAATATAAAGTAATGCAAAATAAGCATATTAATTACTAATTTCTATGATAAGCGCGCATATCTCATGCTTGAAGCCTTGCAAGCATTCTTTTTATTTTTACCGCCCACTATTAGCTTTACTCTAAACCTGTAAAATATGACAAGTAAGCATACAGAGAATGTTAGTGAAGTTATAAAGAATGCAGATGATAAATATTTATATAATTAATATTTATATAATTAACTTTGCAAATATACCTGAAAATCTTTAGTACAATGATATTGTAAAAACAAAGTCCATGCATCTTGATCAACATACGGGTATTGCTTTGGAGGCTCAACAAGATATTCTCCGGTTTTCGAATCGTTCATCTTTCTACCTAAAGTGGTTTTGAATGAATTCCACTTCGTATTAATATTTGAAATAATCATTTTCTTATCCATCATTTTAGAAATGTCAAATGTGCTCTGCACAACATAACAACTTAAAATAATGTGTCCACCTTCAAGTTATAAAAACTAATGCAGTGATATTACAGTTAATCAATGATACTTACCATAAGATTGTCATAAACGTCATTTTTTGTTTCTTTTTGGACGAGCTTCCAATTCTTGTAAGCAATAGAAATTCTGTCACGGGCAAGATACGCAAAATAATGCTCCCAAATTGTTGAATATGTTCCAATTGGTTTTCCAAGAGGATCACACTTCAACGGAATATTCTTTGTATTCTGGCATATTAACTGTCTAATTTTTTTAGTAGAGCAACTCCCCTCAGATACCTTGTATCCATTTCGGAATCATCGATATCATCACTTCTATGAGATCCATCATTGTCTACATGATCAGAAGAATCATCCATGTACCTAAAAAAAGCATTTGAATGTATAAACCAGCCATACATGCAATGGTTTCTACTATGATACATTTAAACCAAACAAACCTTCAATAGAAAAAAGAATGAAACAAAAATATCTGTTGAAAACAAAAATCAGTACATAACCACTAACATATAGTTGCTAAAAACAAAAATCAGTACATAACCACTAATAACTGCTGAAAACAAAAATCAGTACAAAACCACTAATAGCTACTGAAAACAAAAATATGGACTTAGAGTATTGGCTTATTCTGTCTAATTTTCCTTTTCCTTTTAGATGTACTAGTAGTTATTCCTTCAGTATGATCTTCACGCATGTAGACATGATCTTCATCACCAATGTTATCAAAGGACGGTATGACCAAAGAAGGACAACTAATGTCAATATCATCTAGTCCGATGCTATCATTTTGGTATCTCTCTTTAGTTTATATGACAATAGAGAACTTTGAATTTTTCAGATCGGGGACAAAGAATACTTGCTTTGCTTGAGATGCTAAAATGAAAGGGTCGTTCATATATCCCTCCCTATTCAAATCAACAAGAGTGAATCCCATCTCATCAACTACTACGCCTTTAGTAACATCAACTCATTTGCAACGGAAAACCAGCATTGTGAAATCCAAGTAATTAAGCTCCAATATTTCTTCAATAACTCCATCATACGAACGACTTTCATGATCATTCAGCATTCATTGACCGATCAAAGTAACACCTGAATTTTGCATTGTGATGGTATCATCATGGCTTTGGTATAAATGGTGGAATTATTGATCTCATATGCTAAGAAAGTTGCCACATGAAAAAGAGGTCCCCGTGATAAAGAGCGTAAAGTGGGCGACACGGGCTCTACAACATCACTTATCCGTGAACAGAGCCATTTAGTGAAACAACGCCTATGAGCAGATTATATCCATATTTCATCATTTTGAGGATTTTGAGCTCTTAAATAATTTTTGTGCTCCAATACATATGGATCTACTTCTTCGTTATTATGAAGAACAAATAAATGAGGCAACTCCCACATATCTCGAGTGATTTCTTCCATTTGAAAGCCACTTGTACCCCTCCCCTTAGTGAGATCATCTTTCATTGTTCTAGGTAGGCCAACGGCTTCAACATTAGATAGATAAAGAGCACAAAATTCATCTGCCTCTTCCATAATGTATCTTCGAACCATACATCCTTCAGGACAAAATCTGTTCATCACATATCCTTTAAGTACTTTCATGTACCATTCAAAAGGTGACATACACCTCAAACACACTGTTCCACAAAATCTAATTTCTCTGACAAGATGAATTGTTAAGTGGATCATAATGTCCAAGAAAGATGGTGGAAATATCATCTCAAGTTCGCAAACAGTAATAACAATATCTTTCTGCATAGATTCTAGCTCTCGGGGATCAATGACCTTGAATTAAATTTTCTTGAAGAAAAAACATAGACGAGCGATAGCATATCAGACATTCTTCGGTAGAATACTGCGCATAGCAATCGAGAAAAACTCTTGCATAACTATGTGGCCGTCATGAGATTTCATACCCTGAAGCTTTCCATATTTCAAATTCATGAGGCCATTAAGATTTGATGAAAAGCCATGTGGAACCTTTATATCTTGAAAGAACTTGCAGAAAATCAGCTTTCTCTTTTTTTGAAAGCATATAGCATGCAGGTGGTAGAATAGTACGGTTTCGTATCTCTTTTTGTTTCAACCCTAATATGATGCCTATGTCAATCATATCCTTCTTAGCATTCAGGCTATCCTTCAACTTTTGGGCGACATTGAGTAACGTGCCCAACAAACTATCACAAACATTTTTTCAATATGCATGACATCCAAACAATGACGTACTTGTAACTTTTCCCAATATGGAAGAGAAAAGAAAACTGATTTCTTCTTCCAACCCTTTGACGGAAGAGCATGTTCCCGCTTCTTTTCAAATGTAACATTAACGACCCTTAACTTATCCATAAGTTGCATAGTAGTCAAGGGTTGAAGAGGTCGACCTTCTTCTGATTCACCATTGAATGATTTCTTGAGTTTACGGTATCTATGTCATATAGGAAAAAATCGACGATTTCTAAGATAAATAGTCTTTCTACTATGATGTAGCCAACAAGAAGCAGTGTTATCCTCACATATCGGGCATGCAAGCTTACCCTTGACAGTATAACCAGACAAATTTCCATACGCGGGAAAGTAATTAATTGTGCAAAATAACATTGTTGGCATACAGAAACTTTCTTTCCCATATGCATCATATACTTCAACACCATCATTCCACAGTAACTTCAAATCTTCAATCAGTGGTTACAAGTACACATCAATATCATTACCAAGTTATTTCATCCAGAGTTCAACAATGAAAACATCATATACTTTCGCTTTATGCACAATGATGGCGGAAGATTGTAAATCACAGTCATAACTCGCCAAGTATTGTGAGTGCTTGACTGATTACCATGGGGATTCACCCCGTCAGTTGACAAAGCAAGATGTAGGTTCCTACCATTGCAACCAAACTCAGGAAATTCATCCTCAAAATTAATTCATTGAGTACCATCTGCAGGATGCCTGATCAGACCATCCTTAATCCTTTCCTCTACATGCCATCTTAGATATTTTGCATCTTCAGCATGCGCAAACATCCGTTTGAGTCTAGGTATAATAGGAAATACCATAGTACCTTAGGCAGAACACCTTCTCTTTTATAATGTGGTATACCACATTTAGGATTTGGATACTGTTGATGTGATGCGTACTCATTTCGATAAAGAATACAATCATTCGGGCAAGCGTGGATTCTCTCATAATCCATACTCAAAGAACTAACCAGTTTCTTTACCTCATATGTAGAATTTGGAAGAACATTATCATTGGGTAGTATATTTTTCAAAAGTTTGAGCAAGGTTGTGAAACTCTTATCAGTCCATCCATGCGATGCTTTCAAGTTGTATAGCTTCAAAACACTTGACAATTTTGTGAAATTGGTACATGAAGCATATAAAGGTTCTCAGGCATCACTCAAAATTTTATCAAGCATTTTAGGGCCGCAATTAGTAAAGTCAACAACTGTTTGAATAATTTTTTCTAGTTGATCAACTTCAAAATCAAAATCCTCGTGAGTAGTAGCTCTACCTTTTGAATCCTCTTTCCAACATGCCATCTCCAATAAGTGTAGTTACTATCTATTCCATGCTTAATCAAATCATCTTTTAAACCTTTAGCATCAGTCCATTTTGCATTTAATCAATCATTGCACTGGCAATGAATTTTCGTTGGTTCTTTAGCATTTTATAAAGAAAATTCAACAAATTCATACACTTCACGATCATATTCATCACTCATACGACTAACAAACATCCAATTTTTGTTGATTCTCTATTTTGTTTACGGGATATTTAAACTAGTTTTATTTAGGCCAAAAATATCATAATCCATAAAATGAAATTAGAATTAGATTCGGGGTTCATGGTTTTTTACCTCTGTTGAACTTTGGATAAATAACAAGTCTGAAAAATTCACCCAAAAATTTGTGGACAATTCAGCAAGTCTGAATTGGAAAAACAGAGAAACACTTCAGTGGACAATTCAACAAATTCAATTTAGTTGACAATTACTGAGTATACGAAATGGAAAATTCAGTGAATTCAATTCAGAGGACAATCACAGAGAAACACTTCAGTGGACAATTCAATGTACAATCATAGAGAAACACTTCAGTAGACAATTCATCGAATTCAATTCAATTCAGTGAATTTATATGAAACACGCATAAAATTAGTTGAAACTGCACATTCAGAATGGGCAGACAGTAAGTAGAGACCAAGAATCAATTAGGACCAAATCGAACTCAATTAAGGATGTTATAAGATGAACCGAACTAGATTTTGAACCATCAAGAACTGACCATATCAAAACTAATATTACTAGAAACCCAATAAGGAAGCAAGTTCAATACATTGCTAAAGGTTATGAGTAATCAACAAGAAATAAATATCAGTAGTATGCAAAAATGAGAAGTCTTGTTAGTTAAACTAGTTAAATTTTTTACAGCAACATTGTTGTTACTCAAATTTGTAAAATTTTACATTAGTTCAGATTCTGTAAACTGTATGTGCATATTAAGAGTCTCAGTCCAAGCAGGCTTTTTTGTAGGGTACGAAAAGCTACGTAAATTGTAGTGGCAGCAATCATTGAGGGGGAATAGACCAAAGTAGTGTAGTTTACTAAAGCTAGCTCAGCAAAGAAATAGGTCATGTTCTCCACCTGTAGTTCAAACAAATCATATTTAACACCCATATATTTATCTATGATCGGAATTAGTATTAAAAAATGTACTCACTTCAGTGTCAGGGGATGGCTGC
>NW_027368278.1:0-50977 GCF_046119375.1 Phyllobates terribilis | reverse complement strand
ATTTATTCTTGAACGTATTTCTGCATAGTTATTAAATGTTGATAGTTTCATGCTTGTATTTAGGTAAGGGGGGGGGGGGGGGGGGGTAGGACTAGTTGGACTATTAGATTTATTAGAACATGGATTAGGACAACCATAATATATAAATTAGATAATGAACTCGAATAGAATTAAGAAGTCAATGATCAATCTATCTTTCCGTTGTGTGGATGCCTAGTGAAAAAAGTGTTTTCTCATATTTGTTTCTTAGTTTAGTTTAGTTAGTTTGAACCACTTTTCCCCTCTTTTTGGTTACTATAAAGTTAATTAGATTAATTGCACAAGAATTCATACCAGACTCCCTGTGGGGTCGACCCTTTCTTGCCACTCTACTTGTAGAGGAGCCAGTTAGGTAATTATTATTTGGTCGGGGCTAAACGACGCTAGTCAAATTTGGCACTGTTTCCGGGGAAGTCTAAATTTCTTTTCTTGTGTTTTTTATTTAATTATCTTTTCTGTTGTCTGTTGCACGGTAACTACACGTATTACTAATGAGTGTACCTAATGTGTTTGTAGGAGATGTGATGAGATAGTACAGGGAGACAAGCGAGAAATTGGCTGAAGTGAGGAGAAGGTTGGCTGGGCTTCAACAGGATGAAGTTGCCAGGGCCACTACTTTTTAGGTACATGAAAATCCACAACCTTGGTATGAGCTACAACGACACAACTACTATGCAAGGTATAAAGAATACCCCCAAGATGAGCAGCAGTGGTGGAGGCCTCAAACTAGTCCCAAACCCTTCACTCGGACTTTGATGACCCTCCTGATCGAGTGCCTCGCGACCACCACCCGGGTACTCGAAGAAAGCACCCAGAGAATGGTCGAGTGGTCACATGCCACCACAAGGTATGTGGACGAGAAGATTGAGCGGATGATGCAGGCAGTGGCCACCCTAAAGAAGAATCAGGCCGACACTCTGCAACCTAAGACCACAGTTGACCCAAGTATTGCCAATATCAACGCTATTACAATAAGTAGCAACAAAATCTCGGATAAGGTGCACAATGAGGAGGATGAGATCAAGGTTGAAAGACCAGCCAATACATGACCACAACCCGAGGAGAACGATCACGAGTCAGTCCTTGCAGAGTCGCGTGACCGTGCCGCGGAGATGCGCGGCCGAGCCTACGCCCCTGAGGAATGGCGCGACCGCACCGTGATCGAGCGTGACCGCACAAACACCCCTAAAGAGCTGCACGACCGCGCCCTCGATTCATGTGCCAGTGAATTTACGGACCTGTTTCCGGAATTTTCAGACGCGGTCGTGTCCTTCCTGGATCGCCCATGCACTCTACCCTGCCGCCTTCGGTACCAGTTCCGCTTCGCCAATGAACTTTAACGAGTACGATCCAGGACCACTATTAGGCGAGGTAGAAAATATATTTGATTCGGGAGATGATCCTCAGCTGAGACAATCCACCTACGTACACCTCACACCACTCGGGACTTTGGAACCCCAAACACTCGGGCCTCGGTTCACCGAACTCCTGCAGAGGTCACACACAGGAAAGATGAAGAAGAAGAAGAGGAGGTGGTATGACAAGAGGATTAGGAAGAGGCTTGATGCTAAAGCCTACTATGTGCAGAAGAAGAGAGAATTCGTAGATGAGACGGGCCACGAGGGGCCAAGTGCTGGATAAGAGCAAGAAGTCGGGCCTACGACTGTAACCAAAGGCGCTACTCGCGAGGCAACTCGTCTATGAGGTATTTTTCCAAATTCACTTTTCTTTTACCTTTGTTCTTTATTTCACAATGATGATATTGTGTAGTTTAACTGTGGCGGTGGAGGATTATCTCAACTATCCTAGTTAGTTTGAATTTTTGAGTCAATTTGAAATTTTTAGATTCGGTTATCATAAGTTTTCCCTATTTGATGTTTTGTGGACTTCTATAATAGTTCATTGATTTTTAATCTTTTTACTATGCCCTTGATGACTTGTTGTTGATATTGCAACGATGTATGATGATGATATGATTGATCAAATTTAGGACTTTGACTTGAGCATGTGGATTATGATTATGATACATTAGGACCACTGCTAAAATTGCAAGTTTAACATCTCATATCTAGTTTTATCATTTGCCATTATTATTTTGCTTCCGTCCTTTCTCATTACGTTATGCTTAGAAGGAAGACAGCACGGACCATAAAAAGGACGGGCTCGATGCCTACATACAAGTTGGCCCGGACCGTAAGACAAACAGACCCAGTGCTTAATAAGTAAGTTTAGAATAAGAAGTACGTGAATAAGATGAAAAAAGCAATAGAAAGTTACATGTGGTATTACATGGGTTGAATTTTGGTTTGTTAAATATGCTTTCAATGGTGTTGGAGCTCATGCATTATTTTCATAGATTAGGAAGCATGTTAGGAAAGAATTAGTCATTTGTTTGATCATGCGTTATCATCCTTTATATGTTAATTTCGTAGAGATATCTTTGACATAGTTTAGAGATTCATGACTATTGCACTTGCATAGAATAGCATAGTTCAATTATGGGGGAATGATTGATGCCATTGTTGAGTCAGTTTACAGTCTTATTGAGTCTTGCACTGTTTTTAGTAGAGTTGGAGTCTACGCCCGTGCTTTGATGATTGTAGGTACATAGGAGCTAAAGCGTTGATTCGACGAACATTGCTGTCAAGTCTTCCATAATCGCTGAGATTGCCAAGTAGTTAGTTGCAGCTTACTTGAGGATGAGCAAGGTTTAAGTGTGGGGGTGTGATGGGAGACATCTAGTATGGCATAACAAGTGGTCATTAGCATCATTTATAGACATTGGACACTACTTGGAGCATATTACCGTAATCGGGACCTCGCAGAGCAAAGGTGTTAAACACGAGGATTACAGACATTCGAGAGAAGACCAAAGAGAAGATGGCCAGAGGACGAAGCAAGATCCTGCGCACAAGAAGACACAACCGCGCTAGAGCAAGCTGGCCTAGGGCACGACCGCGCCATGAAGTCTGCAAGACTGTACGACCGCGCCCTAGGTGGCGCGGCCACGACATGAGGTCTGCAGGTGGGCACCACCGCACCCACATTGGAGAGACCGCGCACAGCTAGGGCTGCCACCAAGACATTCTTTTGAGATTTGCTTGGGCCTTTTACTCATTTTTGGATGGAGCTTCAGGTTGGGATTATTTAGAGTTGTTTCTAGAGTTATTTAGTTTTATAAATAGGGTTGAGAGCTTTTCCACTTTCCCATCCACCAATCTATTATTCATTCAATTCCATAGTTTAGGTTTACATAGAATGAGCAGTTAGTAGTCTCCTAGCTTTGTTCTCCAAGCTGAAGCATGTGGATGATGGTTTGTAAGACTTCTATCCTGGTTCTATATAATATATTATTGGATTGTTTCATCTCTCTTTTTCATATCGATTAATTGAATGTGATTTATCTATCTAGCTTAGCTACCTAGGTTGTTTAGATCTAATTCATACTGCTAGGTTTGACTTGTCCGAGTTGGAGAGTCCTATCATTTGGTAGCAAATCAATTGCTTTGTCTAGTTGAACTTATGATTGTCTGGAGATTTGATGATGTGTTAAATATCGGCCTTCAGCCAATGGTATTGCGTGTTCTTATTTATTCCTGAACGTATTGTGCGTATGTATTAAATCTTGATAGTTTCAGGATTGTATTTAGGTCAGGGCTAGTAGGACTAGGTGGACTATTAGCTATATTAGAAAAGAGATTAGGACAACCATAATATATAAATTAGAGAATGAAACCGAAAGGAATTAACAAGTCAATGATCAATCTATCATTCCGTTGTGTGGATGCCTGGTGAATAATGTGTTTTATAATATATTTTTCTTACTTTAGTTTAGTTAGTTTCAACCACTTTCCCCCCTTTTTCGTTAATATAAGGTTAATTAGATTAATTGCACAAGAATTGATACTAGACTCCCAGTGGGGTCCACCCTTTCTGGCCACTCTACTTGTAGAGGAGCCAGTTATGTAATTATTATTTTGACAGGGCTAAACGATGTCCGTCAAGCGCAATTATGAGTACAAGCATGGGGATTCAAAGATGAGGATGGTATGGAGGGTGAAGATCTCGATTGATCCCGGATGATAAGCTTATTAACGTCAAGACATGACGTTAAACAAAGCGCTTATCAGGAGGCATCTTGATGTAGGTAATTTCCTATTTCCCTATTTCTTATTTATCTTAGTTTGTTTTTAGTCATAGTGTCGTAGAGTCTTTAGGTCGAGTTATCTATTTTGATTCTGGTGCCTACCCATCTTACGCAGTCTTAGGTAAAATTCCTAATCTCTTGAACTTCTTTTAGAAAACCGGGTGCCTATGTGAGGTTTCGCGAGGAAAATAAATAAGCGCTTTCAAAAGAATTTAAGGGTAAAAAAAGAGTGAAAAGAAAAGAGGAAAAAAATTGAATGTTTATCTGAGTCAAAAGAATCGAGGGAGTGAAAGCAAAAAGAAAAAGATGCTAGAGTGAAAAATGAAAGGGAGCCCCATTGAAGAAAAATTAGAATGTAGAGATGTGAATTTAGAGCGATTGTGAGGTTCCACCACCATTACCATCTTGAAACCGATGAGTTCATTTATTGTCCTTCACTACTTGAGGATAACCCGATTCATGATTCCACCACTTGTCTAGAGATACATTTCAACCATTTCCACCATTGTGCTCGCCTACACTACATTGAGTCGGATTAATTCTTCTCCTACAATCCATTGCGAGTGCATATCCAACTTTAACAAATCATTGCAAGCACAAGATTCCAGTAAAAACGATGAGGAGCATTTCAGAGTTTCTTTCCATCAAGAGTTTCACAATACATTTTTGGATATCACCCTCCTTTCCCTTATTTATTATGTCCATCATTGAGAACAATGCATAATATAAGTGTGGGGGAGGAACTAGGTACCCTATCTATCATTTGTTTTTTAAAAAAAGAGCATAAATATTAAAAAAGCCAAAAATTTAAATCCTTGGATGAGTTGAAAACCCGAAAGGGAGACTCAGGTAATAATCAGGTAATCTGACAAGTAATAGGCCTGGCAAAAACAAGATTCAGAGTGATAGTGAAGATGGTGAGAACATCTAATGAGATTGTTAGGTGATAACCCGAAAGGGTGCCTAAGCAAGAATTCGAGTGTACAAGAATTAAGTGTCTTAGGATGTCTGACTCTTACCTGGCACAAAGACATAAGTATAGGGAGTATATGAGTGTTTTTGAGTAGGCTATGACTTGGAGTGATAAGGTTTAGTATACATGAGTTCACTTTCATATTGAGATTGTAAAAGGAGGTTAGTTGTGTTCCGTTCATATTGTTGTGTTTGTGGAGCTCTATTTCATATTTAGGACTTGGTTGTGTTGAAGTGTTGTAGGAATGGAGATTATGACATCATTATGGCATGTGGTGCACATTTGATGATGGTTTGGGTAGTCTAGGTAAGATTTGTGTTCTCATGGTGTTCGATGCATACTGTTATGGTGGAGTTATGCAGATTTTTCCTAGGATTGATGGTTGAATATGATTGAGATTTGATTGTGTGATGATTTAGTGGAGTTTAGGTTTTATGTTGAGCATATTGTGTTCTTATTCTTGTTCATGACCTTGCACTTGTAGTCTACATGATTTTCATTTCCAATGAAGTGTTAGCCTGATTCCACTTAAGACAAGTAGAGTTCAACTATGATGCAAGAATTAGACGGTATTTAGGTACTATATGAGCTATTTTATTGCGCATTTGGATACATTGATGATTCTATATGAAATGTACAATATCAAGTTATTTAGAGTGACTAGAAGACTTCTGAGGCTTTCAAGAGTTCAAGATAAGATCAAGATCAAAGCGAAAGACGACGAGTTGAAGACCAAGTCAAGGATGCGAGTTGTAGAACATTGTACTGGGTTCAAATGGATATATCTCTCAGCTCCAATGTCCTAACGAAGTGATTTCAAGTGAAAATTTAGATCTTGAAGTCTATTATTTTTCCCTCAAAAAATGAGCGTAATCAGGGTTTGGAGTCAAAAGTTATGGTGAGATGCTGAAAGAGTCTCCGTGGTGGCCGCCGATCATTTTAGGCGCCCGCCGGTTTGCATCCGGAGTTTGACCGAGAGATTTGTTTGTTTTCCTTGAAGATTTGCTTGACTGAGATTCTGCATTAGTTAGTTATATTTTTTGTGATTTTCTAGATTTTATAGTTAAGGTTGTTAACATTTATTAGTTTTATATATTATTATTATTAGAATATAGATTCTAGGGTTTTTTATTATTTAAGTAGAGAAAAGCCTTTGTTTTTTTTTCTACACTAGCTTTTTCCAGTTCTAGTTTACGTTCTTTCTTCCCCATTGTTTTGTATGATGAATACTATGGAATAAGCTTTCAAGCTTAGCCAGATTATAAACTTCTCGTTTGATTAAGTTATTGGATTTTGTGTCCCTTTATGTATTTCTTTATTTGATGTTATTAGTTCTCTTGCGCTTTAATCTTCATTTATTTATTAGTTGAATTCGAGATTGATCACCTAGGACTAGATTAGTATCTCATAAGCATAGGTTATATTGTTTCGTTTGTCACATTCTATTCCATTGAAGCAAGCATATTATTCTAATGTCGATTTGAGTTAGGATTTATATGCAGAGAATTAATATTTGGGCTAGTAGCTCATGCCCATATCCTGGTGCTCTTCCCGTTAATGCCTCCTTTAGTTTGAATTATTGGCGCTCATCGTGGTTAACTAAATAGGACATGATTAGTATGCTCGGTTTGAGATGCTAGTTAATTTCGTATGGGAGTAGGAATTCAATTACAATAATTTGGTATTGGATGAATTTCTAGGATCAACTTGTGTGTTGGAGATGGATTGGTTTGGTTAAGTGTTTAGTTCATTGAGTCTTGCATTACTTTGTTCTTTCCTTCCCTTCCTTTTCTTGATTCGTGGGTTCCTTTCTAAAACCCTTACGTAATTTTTCACTTAAATCCTTGTCTTAACAAGACACACATTCTTGTGACTTTTTACTATTGAGATTGACACTAATTATAACTATTAATTATCTATACTTCCCGTCGATTCAATCCGTACTTATGCTAGACTACCTTTAGGTTAGTTTAGTTGTTTCGATTTAAAATTTTAGAGAACTCTAATTATGCATAGCCTTGTCTTCGTGAATATCAAACGACCGGCAAACACGTTGCTACCACGCTTGCCGAAATCTTTGGAGGTTGTGCTTGAACTAATTGGAGATCGCCGGAGGGTTTCGAGTTTCAACAGAAAATGGGTTTTAGGTTGTGGTGGAATGAAGGATTGTCTCACAACGCCCTCAATTCTTATCCAAATCCAACAAATGAACACTGGAAATGTAGATCAAGGAAGCATGAACCTATTGTAACTTATAGCGTGGTCTAGTTTGGTTGAATCTCCCGAAATTTGGAAAAGTGTGTATAAGTGGCAATCTTCGAAAGTGATCCCCGGTCACCAAAATATGTTTTGGGGGAGAAAACACGTTTTTTGCTCTGAAATTTGAAGGGAAAAGTTTTTTTTTTGTTTTTGGTCAGAATTTCGGTGGTTCATAGGGGAGTATGAGGGATTGTTTTTCTGAATTGGAAAGAGAGGAATATGAGTTGTGTTTTTTTTGTTTGGGGATTATGGAGTTTGATGGCGGGGGGGGGGGGGGGGGGGGGAAGAAGAAGAATATGGAATGGTATTTTTGTAAATTTTTGGTCTTTCTTTAAAATTCAAAAAAATCCTCACAAAAACGCACTATACTCATTCAACTCATTCTTTTCACACTACTCTCTTGTTTTTTGTTCGATCTCCTAGAACATCTCACACTTAAGACACTCCCTCACTCAAATTTCTTCTTCACACTCTTAGACTTGACCTAGTTTCTTATCTCATTCCCTCATATAGAACATTTCTTTCCTCCCTATTCGTTTACGCTCTATTATTTTTACTCGATATGTCTTTTTCACTCTCATAATATTTTCCTCACAAAACCTTGCTTTCACTCGATTTTGAACAATTTAGTTTAAAAGACAAAACAACTTTTGCAATATAGCTCAAAACATTTTTGCAGAAAAATGACTCACTGACTCGATCTACTATAAAAATTCAAATTGCAAGCTAACTAAGAAAATAAAACTCCTGGCTTGGGTTGCCTCCTGAGAAGCGCCTTACTTAGAGTCGTGGCTCGACTCCTATTATAGCTCAACTCATGGAAGAGTTGTCCGAGCTCTTGGGAGCCTTAACTCGCCAAACATGGATTCAACTAGGATAAGCAGTCTTGTGAGTACGCCCTTGTTGGCTTTTCTTTCAAGGATTCTTGACCTTACTATGAGACTTAATGTTGACCTCACCACACTTAGACTTTTGGGGTGTCCATTAGCATTTTTCTTTCCCTACACATGTATATAAACAAATTGGGGACTAGGTCCTCCTTGCATGTTCAGTACGATGGGACGACTTCAGTTGTCCAAGCTAGGTACAAATGTGTTAATCCCATAAAGAGACTGAACCAATGGGTTATTGGTGGTTTTCCCGCCAATTTTGAAAGTGACTGTCTTACCACCAAATCCTGTCGTAGTTGTGCCAGCTCTCACATCAGTTACCATGCTTGCGGTTTTCATCAATCGTCCCCAAAATATTACGGGGAGCGCATTGGCCTCATACTTCATTTCCATGATGTAGAAGTCCACATGGACGTGAACTTACCCACGCGTACTCGTACGTATTCTAATTAACCTATTGGAAGTAAGTTTGATTCGTTGGCCAATCAAATAGCGACTCTAGTATACTCTAATGTTCCTAGGCCTAGCTCATAGCATAAATAGGAAGGGAAGAATTAATTGACGCAGCTTGATTGATCATGGCTCGACCAATATCCATTCCTTCAACGTCGATTGGAACTGTAAACATGTCGTGGTCCTTCTCTTTTCTAGGAATCTCTTCTAGCGTTTCGCAATGGTGTTTGTCCCTCTTATTCTCCTTAGGGCTATCCTTTCTTGCTCTATTTTCCTCGTTTCTACCTCTTCTAGAATGCTTGCAGCAACTGGGTGTACTCTCATCTCCTCGTACAAGGGTGTGTTCTCCTCGATATAGCTAAACGTCTTTAACATGTCTTATGCATTTAGTGAAACTTCATCTCACTTAGAAATGTCTCCTCATCAGTTTGCAACGAATCTTGAATCTTAATCAGGTTCTCACCAGAAATAGCTGCTAATGATCGAACGGATTGAGAATCCACGACTTCATCGTAGTCTGATGTGTCATCGTTGATCTCGATCGGATGTCATCGTTGATCTGATATGTGACAAACATCTATCCAAGGAGTCGATGGTTACACCTATAAGATGAAAACAACTTTGAGGGGTGGTAGTGCTTCATGGTAGACATATTCGAATCATCACTTTCGAACCATAACCGGCGGCGCACACTACTATCTTCCCGGTGATATCCAGGGACGAGGGTAGCTCTGAGACGGGAGAGGATGAGGACGAGGACTCGTCCTACGAGGTTTCGGAGGATGAGATGTGTGAGTCCTCTCCAGAGGTGATTGCAAAGTTCAAGGCTTTCAAGAAGATGAAGGGAAAGCTGGATCCTGCTGTTGGCGTGAAGCCCCCCACCCCCCCCCCCCCGGGGAGAGGATCGTTGCTCAGAGTCTGGCTGCTAACAAGAAGTGGCCTCGGAAGGATGATGGTGTTCGTACTACTCGCCTCCGTAGCATGGGTGGTAAGAAGGGTTCCAAATGAAGATCGCTGCCTGGAACGTCCGAGGGCTTTGCCAAGCCCGCAAACAAAATGGCATTCGTGAGTTTCTTTATAAATTAAGTGTCAGTTTTTTTGGTATTTTTGAGTCCAAGTGTTCGAGTCACAATGTCGACAGGGTTGTGCGGAACGTATGTCCTGGCTGGAAGTTCGTCTCGAACTTTCACCTGGATGCACGGGGTCGTATACTTGTCACTTGGGATGAGGACTTTTTAAAGGTCGAGATTATGTCCACCTTAGTGCAACACATCGGGTGTCACGCCACGTGCAGGGCAACCGGTGTTAAGTTTGGTATTATTTTCGTTTATGGTCTACATAGCGTTGTTGCGCGCCCCCCATCTGGAGTCACTTTGATGAACTCATTGAAGCCTTTGTGCTTCCTTGGATGATTCTTGGTGATTTCAATTGCGTCCTTGATGTGGGTGAAAGAGTGAACGAGGAACCGGTCTCGATGTACCAGTGTAGGGACATGGTTGACGCCTGCCGTCACTATGGACTTGTCAATGCACCGAGTACTTGCTCCACCCTGTTCACTTGGACCAATGGGATAGTCTGGAGCAAGCTTGATTGGGTGCTGGTCAACCCGGCCTGGTCGAGCTCGTCTTCAATATGTGGACCAAGCACCCGCGGTTTAAGGAGATTGTTAAGGAGGGCTGGAATTCGAATATCCGCGGTTCCTACCAGTTTCGGCTCGCCAGGCTCCTTCGCGGCATGAAGGCGCCTCTCAAGGCCCTTAATCGACAGGAGTTCAGCCACATCTCCTCTCGGATCACTGAGGCTAATCTTGACCTCAAAGGCGCCTTGAGGAATGTCGGCTTCACTCGGACTCCTTGGAGGCCCGACGACGGATGGAGGAGGCTAGGAGGATTGCGAGGAGACTTGGCGAGGCGGAGGGGAGTTTTATTTACCAACTCTCTAAGTCTAATCATATCCTTAAAAATGACAAATGCACTAAGTATTACCATGTGTCGGTGAAGGTGAACGGGAAGCGGAACCACATCGCCTCTCTCACCAGGCAGGATGGGGTTAGGACCACATCAGAGGAGGAGGTGGTTAGCGAGTTCATTGGCTTCTACAAGGGGCTGTTCGTATTGGAGGTTGACGTCTCCCTCCCGGTCCCGGGCGAGATGGCGCACGGTCCTCGTTTCAGCGACGAGGACTCCAACTCTCTCACGTCCTGGTCTCTATTAGCAAGATCAAGAGCTCCCTCTGGTCCATGGGCGACGACAAGTCCCCCGGCCCGGATGGTTTCTCTTTCAAGTTCTTCAAGACCACGTGGCACATCACCGGTGCGGAGGTGTGCGCAACGGTTAAGGAGTTCTTCGCTAATGGGAGGCTCCTCAGGCAGTCCAACCACACTATCGTCTGCGTTATCCCGAAGACTAACTCGCCGTCCTGTGTCGACCATTACAGGCCTATTTCATGCTGCAATGTCATTTATAAATTGATCACTAAGATCATGACGCTTCGGTTAGCGAAGTGTCTAGGTCACCTCATTGATCCGGCCCAAAGCGCTTTTATGGAGGGTCGGATCATCTCGGACACTGTTTTTCTCGTCCAGGAACTTCTTCGGAAGTATGAGGTTCGTAGGGACACAAAGAGGTGCTTGCTCAACATGGACCTTGTGAAGGCATATGACTCGATCTCGTGCGAGTTCATTCGGTTTTCTTTACTCACCTGGGGGCGCTGGTGAAATTCATTGATTGGGTCATGGAGTGTGTGACCTCTGCTACATATTGTTTAAACATCAATAAGGGTCTCCACGGTTACTTTCCCGGGAAGAGGGGCCTCCGTCAGGGGGACCCCCTCTCCCCACTGTTGTTTGTGATGTGCATGGAGATCCTCTTCAGACTCATCAAGAAGGCGACCGTCGGAGATTCCTTCCATTACCATCAGCATTGTCACTCTCTTAGGCTTACACATATTATCTTCTCGGATGACGTTGTTATGTTTTGTCGTGGTGACGCAGGTTCGGTCCGGATCTTGCTGGGTTGCCTTGAGCGTTTTAGGGACATGTCGGGCCTCCGGGTCAATGTGGAGAAGTCGTCCATCTACCTCTTTTCAGTGTTCGAGGAGGAGCGCACTTCCATCACGGCGAGTCCGGTTTCAAGAGAGGCGTCTTTCCTTTCCGCTACCTTGGCATCCCCATCAGTTCCCGTGGTCTCAAGGCCATCGACTACAAGCCTCTTATGGATATGATCAGCGGTTTTATCTAGGTGTGGGTGAAGAAGACCATTTACTTTGCTAGGCGGCGGGAGCTCATCGCCTCGATGCTTCAGGGGATCGCCGACTTCTGAATGTCTATGCTGCCTTTACCTGTCGGGGTTAGGGATAGTTTAGTGTCCATATGTAGGGGCTTCTTGTGGAAGCGCCACGGGTTAGATGGTACCATTTGTGTGTCCCTAGGAGGGAGGGTGGGATGGGATTATTGGACTCTGAGACTTGGAACAGGTGCTTCATGTTGAAGGACATGTGGCACATTATTGACAAGCGTGACACTTTGTGGGTTCGATGGGTTCACCACCGGTATTTTTTGGTGGCGGATCCCGTCAATTGGGTCGCTCACCGTCGCGATTCGCCCTTGGTAAAGGCTATGGTCCATGCTCACGAAATGGTTTGTAGCCTTGGGGAGGGTGGCGTGGCGAGTTTCCCGGAGACCCTTGCGGATTGGTGCGTGGAAGACAAGTTCAAGGTTTCCAGAGCGCATGAGTCCCTCCGCCCTAGAAGACCCGTGGTGAAGTGGGCTAAGGTTGTGTGGACGGCGCACTCTACGCCCAAGCATTCCTTTATCCTCTGGCTGCTTCACTCGGGAAGCTCTCGACGTACGACATGCTCTCCTTCCTTAGAGTTGACCCTACGTGTCGGTTGTGCGGGTCTGCTTACATAACCCACGACCATTTGTTCTTCGATTGCGCGTTTTCCTCCACTGTTTGGCGGGCCGTTTGAGACAAGTTTCACCTCTCGAGCAAGTTGACCACTCTTCAGAGATCCCTCCGCTGGGTGCGCCGCAACGCCCTTGTGGATGTTTGCTCCTCCAGGGTGTAGGATCGTTGATTGTCCTTAGATCGCGACGGCAGCGACCTTGTGGTCTCAAGTTAACTTTGTTGATCGTAAGGATCTTTAATGTGCGGAAATAAACTTGAAGACACAATGTTCTGCAAACAAACTCGTATATTGCTTATCAATCCTAGTTACAGTCTAATTTCACACACAGTAAAACTTCTAAGTAAGATAGATCTCTAAAGCACCTATACTGCTCTCTCTCTTGTTTACAACGCCACTTTCGACTAAATTCCTCTCTAATTTAGTCTCTGCTCGTCTCACCTCGCCAACACATGACGAAATGCTATCTCTCATATATATAGACCATCTAACATCTGGTCTATATCGAATCTACTCCTAAATCGAACCTAAACTGAATTGCAACAACCAAAATCTTCTAGTTATAGAAGATATAAAATAACAGATAAAATAAAACAAATGCTAAAAGATAAATGTCTGTACTAGATACTCATATCATTCCGTATCTAAGCAGATCTACGCAAAGCGTGAGAGACACACTCTAGTCTCTTTCAATCTTCTAAGTGCCGAAGGCAATGCGCTTCTCGTCTTATAGTCTCGAGGTCGCTTTGATGGTGTATCGTCTGCAGCGACCTTCCATTGGCTATCGTGACTATCTTCTATGCTTGGCACTAGTGCTCGTCGTTGATAAGTCTTTACAGCTTAGACTTTACAACATCTTATGTTAGACAAATACTTGTCTGTGATCGTCGCGACCTTCTCTGTTAGTAAAGCGACCTTCAGTTTATAGTCGCGACCTCTGATTCATGCATAGCGACCTGCTCTTGATCATCGCGACTTGCTTTCTGTGCTCTGCTCCACTCCACTCCATACGCTTCCTAAGTGCCTGTACTGAGTAAACTCAATGTAGATGTTAAAAGCAAGTGTTTGTTATCATTAAAACTAGAGAAACTGAGGTAAAGCAATACTTGCTTGACCCAACAATTTCCCCCTTTTTAATGATGACAAACTATATAAGACATGGCATATATTTAAGGCAACATGTTTAGAGAACTATTGAATCTACTAATGTATGAACATGTTTAGAGAAGCAGTGATAAGTAACACTGTACCTTGATCAAGTCTCGCTTTGTGTTTCCATAGGTCGCTTCTTATGGAAATAGTTCCCCCTGACTTAAACAACCGGTATGCCAGGTCTATTCCCCCTTTTGACATCATTGAAAAATTCATGCATATATATGATTAGGGAACTAAGGCGGCTATCATGATCTACTCTCTAGAGGAATGATTGATAAGATGCCTAAGCGAAAGGAACTAAGTTATAACTAGGCAAGATAATAGAGCAAGTAGAGAAAAACGATCAAAGCATACTATTATATTCATTTCGACTACGCACCCAAAAAGCTACTAGCTAGATTAACCTAAGGAAGAGACTAAAAAGGACTCGGAACATGAAAAAGGAAAAAGACAACTAAGTTGCTTCTTCGGCAACAGGAGCAGCGTGTTCCGAGGCTGTCGCGACCTGTTGGTTGCTTTGGTGCTGTAGGCGCTGGTGCTTCTTGTGTTGGTGTTACTCTGCCCATGCCTTTTCATAGGCTTGGCGTTGCTCAGAGGAGAAAAACTGGAATAGCACTGGATCTGGTTATTTGTCGCGCACACATCTTTATTGATTGGTAGTAGCACGTCCAAAATGTTCTTATTTGACTGCAGCAGATTATTTTTCGTGACTTGCTGATGGAGGAAGACGGCTATCAGATCGCGTGCGATGGGCAGCTCAGAGCCTGTCAGGGGGTAGGCAGAGGCACCTTCAGCTACCTCGTCCATTTTACCTTTTCCCTTGCTAGAAGTCGCTTTGAACTTCACTGGGGAAGGAGGTGGTATAGCTTTTGCTGGATCATGAAGGTCGCGAAGGCGGCGAGTGAGCTGCTCAGTCAGTATGTGGGTGCAGCGTCGCTCATTGTTGAAGATATGCCAGGTATGGTCGCTATGGTAGCGACTGAAATATGGTTCGCGATACCCTGTAGTGGCGAAGCGACCTCTAAAGAGCACAAGCGATATCACAACGGACCCAAAACACGCGTACCTGTTTAAGAATTAGCAACATAGAGGTCCTAAACTATTCACTCTCAGTCCTAGTTGGGGTAGACACATGCATACATTTAAAATTGAAGGACAAAAAACACATAGAATAGTACATATGCATATGCAATTTGCAAATTTGGGTAGGACTTTAACATCAAGTGGATATTCCCAGTTGTGAGCTATGAGGGTCATAGGGAACGTTACACAAGATTAAGCTAGGGACACTTTATAATCACATATCATATCTCGTAGGGCTTTGTAATGGGCTAAGAAGCGATCAATGTGATTATGTTCATAGGATTTCAAAGGAGAGCATGCAGGTCCATAATTTCTAGCAAGATCTATTAAGTCGCGAAGATTCACCTAATTATTTCACAAAAGGCATCAACCAGAGCATGCGAGAGACTAAAGCTAATGCTAAAGTTTGCCAGTCATTTCAAGCGAGTCCTAAGTTCCCAATATCAATATATAAGCAGATAGTTCTAGTCAGAGTAGAGGAAACTTACAGACGTAGGTCGCTTATGTGAAGGGGATCATTCCTAGAAGGAGCCGTAGATTGACAAATTGATCCTTGTTCAAGGTTTTGGTGAAGATATCCGCCACTTGCTCTTCAGTTCTACAATGAGTTCATTCAATATTCTTTAAGCCTGTCATGTGGCAAGTGCAGCCATTGTTTAACTACCATCGTTCCTTAGCACTTCCACCCTACGCAACAAAAATTCAAACTTTTGGTACTTAGTATTGTGGGTCGCTTTGGAGCGTGTCCCATCAGTATGAATGATATTGAAGGTCATGGAGCAGTTTCATAGGATTCATTATGATTAGAGTTGATCCTAGCATTCTGTTTTATCTTTGGTCTAGGTTTAGCATGTTGATTTGCTTGAGTTTGATATGTCTGATGAGTGTTCTGATGTCGCTGGTGATAATTATCATATCGCTTGGTATGATTTGAAGGTCGCTGGTGTTGGTATTGAGGTCGCGATGATTCATGTTCATGAGCAACATCATTGCAAGGAGAAACATAAGGCTTGTTGTCATGAGCCTGTTTCTTCTTACAGTTATAGATTGTATGACCATTAAAACCACAGTATCTACACCAGTCGTAATAGATCACTCGCCCATATTTTCCACGTCCTGGTCTAAAGGGCTTTGCATCTTTGGTGCACCCCTTGACCTCGTGAGTCCCTTGGGCTTGTGATACATACATGGTATGAGCTTTTTCCCCATGATACCATTTTGTCTTATGTTTGGGGTTTTCCAAGACTTTCACTTTGTCTTCTAAGAACTCATTCTTGCTTTTGCAAGCTTGAAGAGCCTTATCCAACACGTCAGCCTTTTCAGCGAGTTCCTTGGCTAATTTCTCATGCATCGATGACGATTTAACATTATCATCAGGTTCATAGCCAAGCCCTCTCGCTTTAACAAACACTGTTTGCTTAACTGATCGCTCTTCAATTAGGGAAGCGATACCAGCGACATCAAGGATGACTTTTTTTATTAGGTCATTAGTTTCAAGTAGGCTTTCGCTTGCCATAGAAACAGGAGTGGGTGCTTGTGTAGATGCTTTAGTAAGCGCTTTACCTTTGCAGCCCAAACACTCCTTGGTTAACAAGGTTGTTTCTTTATCCTTTTGAAAGTCTATCTCTTTATTTGCTAGCCTAGTAGATAAATCTAAACATTCAGCATGAAGATCTTCTATTTCCTTTTCATATCTATCATTTTCAGTTTGTAGTCGCTCGCTTTCTTCTATTATTCCTAGAATTACATTGATTAAATCAGGTTTATCAAGCATGTGAATCTTTTTAGTGAAGCTATTAGGGAGTGAGAGTGATACCTCGGAGTCTTCAGAACTTTTTTCTCCAGCCATTGAACCCTTCATGTAAGTCTGCATCATCATCATCATCTCCCCATGCAGAAGTGGTCATGAGTGCCTTCTTTTCATATTGCTCAACCTTTGGCTTGGTGCAGTCTCTTGATAGATGCCCCTTTTGCTGGCAATTGTAGTAGGTGTAGCTGCTGAGGTCGCGTTGGGGGTCAGATGAGGAGGGTGAGGTCGCTTTCTTGTTTCTTAAGAATCGCTTGACCATCTTGGTCATCAAGACTACGTCTTTATCATCATCTTCTTCTTCTTCCTGGTTCTCCATCCTGTCTAAAGCTTTTGACAACTTCAAAGCGACCTGTTTTGTGTCGCTTCCTCTTGTCAAAGATCTCAGCTTGTCGCCTTGTTCTTGATCATAGAACTTCCCAAAGATCTTGGCTACTGTAAGAGCTTTGGTTTCTTCAGACATTAAGGCTATACTCCTAGCCATTTCAAACTTGTCGCTCATGGCATGTATGACAGCGAGTGTCTTCTCATACTCTGGGATGATGTGGCCAGCAGCGGTTAGCTTATCTGTGAGCACGAAGAATCGCGACTGGCAATCAAGGACGCTTTCATTCTCAAGTTGTCTGAAGGCATGAAACTCGCGTTGTAACACGAATTTCCTGTTGTGCTTCATGTCCTCACTTCCTCTGTGAATGACTATGATTGGATCCCAGATTTCCTTGGCAGTAGGGAGACTTTTTACCTTGTCAACATCATGGCGCTGTAGGCCGACGAAGATCATCTGGCGAGCTTTGTCCTTAACTTCGATTTTCTTGTAGTAGGCAGCGTCCATCGCGCTTCTGGTGATATCTTGAGGGATTTCTTCATCTCCTAATTCGATGACGTTCCAGCACTGAGCGTCCATCTGCTTGATCCAAGTCTTGTGCATTTCGATCCACCAGTCGAGTTCGCCTTCCTTTAGTAGAGGTGGCTTGTTGAGAGTTTGTCCGTGAGTTGAAGTCGAGGAAGACATGGTTGATTACAGAACGGTTCCTGCTCTGATACCAATTGTAGGATCGTTGATTGTCCTTAGGTCGCGACGGCAGTGACCTTGTGGTCTCAAGTTAACTTTGTTGATCGTAAGGACCTTTAATGTGCGGAAATAAACTTGAAGACACAATGTTTTGCAAACAAACTCGTATATTGCTTATCAATCCTAGTTACAGTCTAATTTCACACACAGTAAAACTTTTAAGTAAGCTAGATCTCTAAAGCACCTATACTCTCTCTCTTGTTTACAACGCCACTTTCGACTAAATTCCTCTCTAATTTAGTCTCTGCTCGTCTCACCTCGCCAACACATAACGAAATGCTATCTCTCATATATATAGACCATCTAACATCTGGTCTATATCGAATCTACTCCTAAATCGAATCTAAACTGAATTGCAACAACCAAAATCTTCTAGTTATAGAAGATATAAAATAACAAATAAAATAAAACAAATGCTAAAAGATAAATGTCTGTGCTAGATACTCATATCATTCCGTATCTAAGAAGATCTACGCAAAGCGTGAGAGACACGCTCTAGTCTCTTTCAATCTTCTAAGTTCCGAAGGCAATGCGCTTCTCGTCTTATAGTCTCGAGGTCGCTTTGATGGTGTATCGTCTACAGCGACCTTCCATTGGCTATCGCGACTATATTCTATGCTTGGCACTAGTGCTCGTCGTTGATAAGTCTTTACAGCTTAGACTTTACAACATCTTATGTTAGACAAATACTTGTCTGTGATCGTCGCGACCTTCTCTGTCAGTAAAGCGACCTTCGGTTTATAGTCGCGACCTCTGACTCATGCATAGCGACCTGCTCCTGATCATCACGACTTGCTTTCTGTGCTCTGCTCCACTCCATACGCTTCCTAAGTGCCTGTACTGAGTAAACTCAATGTAGATGTTAAAAGCAAGTGTTTGTTATCATTAAAACTAGAGAAACTGAGGTAAAGCAATACTTGCTTGACCTAACACAAGGCCCAGGTGTATGCCCTTGCTGCTACCGTCTACATGATTTGGCACGCCAAGAACGCCCTCATATTCGACGGCAACCCCATACCTGCGGAGGTCATCACTCGCTTGGTTTTGATACATGTGTACCGACTGCTCCATGATAGATTTCCATTCTCGTCGGTTAGGGGTTCAGGGGTACTCTTTCCTCTGTGTTGGGTTTTTTCCCCTTTGGGGTTTTACCACATGGAGGTTTTGATGAGGCTCGGGGCGCTCTTCCCTACTCGCATCCCCCGTCTTGGTTACTGGTCACTTGAATACCTCTACCTTCTTTATGATCTTGGCGTAGTATGGAAGGCCTGTGAGTTTGTCCATGTATGCCCCCTCTATATCCTTGACCCTCTTGTATGCTTGTTTCTCTGATCTGCTTCCTCATTTTTGATGACATATATTAATCAAATTACTTTAAAACCAAAAAAAATCTTCCCTGTTCTCGTTGTTAACAAACTGTCACATCACATCACTGTCTCGGTGGCGGCCACTTAAAGGTGTTTGGCGGTCACCAAAATCTTGCTCCAACATGTCCTCTTTCTCTCAGCGACGGACGGCGAATGTAGATCGGCCGTCGTTGCTACTTGAGTCTCTCCAAATTCTCGACGGAAATAGTTCAGATCCTTACACTCGTATAGTCGTATCCGAAGCCACGCTCCAATAGCTCAATGTACTCCCAACACTCACGGGCATTTTTCCGTCTTTTGCCGAATTCTCTCTTTGAATCCTCGCATTGCTCTCGGCGGCGGCCGCCTAAAGTGTTTCGGTGGTTGTCGCTGAAGCAAAATCTAGGTCTCTGCTCTTGTTCTACCGTGTCATCCGAGCTCTGAGTTGAATCCTCGCTTGGCTCACTTTCTCCCTCCTCTTCAGGGACATCCTCACCCAGGCTCACGACACTTACGTTTCTTATTTTCGGGTTTTTCTCAGTCTATGAAGGGAGACAACCAGAAATTTGTTGCCCAAGCTTTCCGACAACTTCTACGATTTGGGTCATAGTTCTATTTAGAATGCCCACATTCTCATGTACCTTAATAATAGCTCTGCCTACTTCTTTGAATTCTTCATGAAGACCAGCGTAGCTCATAGCTAGAGCTCTAATTATTTCATCGTAAGACTTTTAAGGTTGACATGTTGGTGGATTCAGCTGATTCTCCATGTTATTGCACAAGAGATTGTGATGATTCCTTCAAGGATGATTTCCTTGGTTGTTGTACGGAGGCCTTCCTTGTTAAAATCCCATAGAATGACCTCTTCTTGGATTGTCGGACTTGCGTCCGTAGGATGGAGATCATCTCCACAAGCCTCGCAAGCTTTCACCTATTGTGTCGTGCCTCAGAGCTGCAACCTCCTGATTTGTTCTTTTAGTAACGCAAACTCATCTGCTTTGGCTTGCATGGCACTTGACACATTCTTCTTTACCGATCCTCGCTCGGTGTACTATCTCGAGTCATCCACAAGAGTTGTGAATACCTTAATGGCTTCTATGTAGGTCAACTCCAAGATACTTCCTTGACATGCAACATTGACCATTCTGTGTCATCCTCTCGAACACCGTCATGTAAATATCAGATCAGGTCATGGTCCTAGTAGCCATGGTATGGACAACATTTGATTAGCTTCTTGAACCTCTCAATGTAGTCACACAGAGATTCTCCGGTCTGTTGCTCAATGTTGCAGATTTGCTTCTTGAGCGTATTTGATTTGATGGATGGGAAGTATTTGGACAAAAACAACCTCTTTATATTGACCCAATTAGTTACACTTTCCGGGGACAATGTGTGGTACCAGTCCTTCGTTGAAGAGGAAAAACGAAAAGGACCTCATCTTCATCTATTCCTCATCCATGTCCGAAGGTCGCAGGTTGACGCAAACCTCAATAAACTCGTCCAAGTATTGGATGGGATCTTCTATCGTTGTGCCGTTGAATTTTTGTAGTAAGTGTATTACCCCAGTTTTTAGCTCGAACCTCTGGCCAGTTGGGAGGTCTGGTAGAGCTAAAGCTCTAGTGGGTAACCCCAAGTTAGGGTTTGTCAAAGCCTCCAATGTGTTATCTGTCATTTTATCGTTTACTTGAAATAACTCTCTAGCAATTCCTTTGCCTGGTTTTGCACATGTGTTCTCGCCTGAGTTGGTATAATTCACGTTCAATTTATGCAATAGGTGTAACAGGAGAAGAATTAGCAGAATGGGTGACCCATGTCACGCCTATGAAGTGTTATAAAATAAATCTAAACGGTTATGTTGATATTTTATTTCCTCCCTGATGGACGGCGTTTTTATCCGATCATAAAAAGTAGAAAGAATAGGATTTCAAACAAACACAACGTTCATGTAAATAATGGCGAGATTAATACCTCACCTAATTTATACCTAACTGACACTAAATCCTATTGGCTAGAATATAGTGGAAGCAAGGTTCGAATCTCACAAGAGGCAACGACTTATTTAGGTTTTACTTGCTGAAGTCTATGTAGAAAATAATTGGGTTGTTTTGGTTATTTTGGAAACTGATCAACGAAAACAGTAGAAATTGATTTTATAAAACTAATTAAGTTGAATATTATCACAACAAATCCATTCCATTTGGTTGATGAATATCACTGTGGTTCCATAAAATACTAATCTAGAATTTTTGACCCTATTCCTATACGACAATTATCTAGCACCTCAAACCGAGCATACTAAACCTAACCAAATTGACTAAATACGACGAGCACCTATAGTTTAAATCAACGGAAGCATTATTTTGAATAGAACCACGGAATAGGCATTTTTCGACTAGCCTACCATGCATTTTCTCTACACTAAGACTTAATTCAAACCGAATCTAAGTCTCCATGCTTGTTTCGAAGGAAACGGTCAAGGCAAAGGCCGTTAATCTATCCTAACAATTATGAATAATAACTTCCACTCTATGTGATCAATCTAGGATTACAATCCATAATTCAATAATCAATAAATTCAGAGAAAAACAATCAAAATATGCTAACGAACCAAAATCACTCAATTGCATCACCAAACAACAATTCAATGCTTTACTAAAAAATTGGGGTTTCAGCCCTCCACAATAAGTTTACAAAGATGAAACAATGAATAAACATAACTAACCTCTGGAGAAACTTCTCAAAAGACCCAAGAGCAAGTACGTAGGAGAGAATGAAGAAAGTGGTTGTCAAACTCTCAAGCGTAACCTAATTATGAAGAACGATGAAAAGAGGACTAAAAAGCGAACTAATCAAACTCTCAAAATGATAAAGTTTCAGCCTTTAAATAGGTTTCCCCTAAAACAAAAGAATAAAATAACAAAACTCAGAAAATAATAATAATAATATCAATCTAAGATCGCAACTGAAAAGATAGGAAGAAGACCAAGTCGTTTAAATCAGGCTGGTCATTGGAGGGCAGCGATGGTCATCAGAGTGAGCAGACGGGTCTTATGTGGCCTTGCTCGAATCTCACATTAGTGGACGCCGATGGATGTGTCGCGGCTGCCGATGAGTCTTCTGCCTAATTTGACTCATGTAGCTTGTTTTGCACCTCCAATTTGCATGTCTTCGTCTTCACTCCTTCCTCAGCTCCGCGTTGACTCTAATGATCTCCAAAATAGCTCGAATAAGATATATAGTTTCAGATAATGGTATAGACTAAATACGTCATAATAATGCCCATAAATATAGTGAAACGGTGCTAAATTCATGCTCATAGACGTGTCGTAGACATTCCTATCAAACATCCCTACACTTAAACTTCTACTTGTTCCGAATGGAACATAATACCACTCTACCCTCTATGATTCCCCATGTAGAAAGTCCAAGTACAAAAACGCTCACATAGAAACAACACCTGATAAGCTCGTCCCTCACCAATCCAACCTATACATAAAAGTCTAATCACAGTGTAGAACGCTCTCAATCCTTACAGATTAGTCACTCATAATCGTATAACCATGTATCCCATGTAACCATAACCAATGAAATCAATGAACATCCTAAATCTCCTCAAATACAAAGATCCAAGATAATGATCACTCAAAAGAAAAGTCATAACTCCACCCTACACTTCTCCTCTTCAAACATCATAATGACCTACTCCTTTCAACCACCAATTCCTAGATAAAAGATCTTCATAGCATAACTACAACAATATGCATCAAACACCAAAATAGAAGTCTAATCCTAGTATCTACCTACATATCCCAGAAGTTTACTCCTCTCAACCACCACTTCTCCTCTTCAAACACCATAATGACCTACTCCTCTCAACCACCAATTCCTAGAGAAAATATCTGCATAGCACAACTACAACAATATGCATCAAACACCTAAATAGAAGTCTAATCCTAGTATCTACCCACACATCCCAAAAGTGTGTCTCTGAATCTTCCAAAAGGAAAATAATGATCAAAATACATCATATGAAATGTAAAGTAAGCCCAAAATATTCTAACAAAGAGATCTAAATCATGTAAGCTCAATGTGAGGTAAAAATAAAACCATCCTAAAGACTCAAATTCTTTTCACTCCAATTATTGCTTAAGCGCTCTTTCGGGTTTTCACTTAACACTCTCATAAATGATCTCATTTACCTCATAACTCTCAAGAATTGCTTTTTTCCAGGCATATTGTCTGCCAGATTACCTGCTTATTACATGAGCGTCCTGAAAGGTTTTCACTCATTCCAAGACTTTATTTGACTTTTTTCATTTATGCCTCTTTTGTTTTTTAAAAATTTTCATTTTTTCGTGTTTTTAAGATTTGTAGATAATATGTACAAGTAAAGAATATAAATCTACCTCCCCACACTTAAACTAAGCATTGTCCTCAAGGCTAATATTGGACATAAATAAGAACAAGGGGAGAATAGAAGAATACCACCACTGTTGTGGTGGTGGCGGTATTCGATAGCCCGGGTACTGGAGCCTAGTAAAAGCGTCCTAATGTTGCATCATCTGGTACATCTACTCATCCTGGTGGGTCCAATGAGTGTCCTTCGAATCCCAACGATCATCTTGCATAGCCCAGTGAGCATCCTAAAAACCCAACTAGTGTCCTAGATCGCAGAATAGTTAGTGAAACGCTGGTCTAAGCTCTTAACTCGCTCATAAGCCATGCGGCCGTAATCATCCTGTTGCTCACGCGCTGCTACTAGTGGATGAGGAGGTGGAGGCCCATAGATGTCTGCTAAGTGACTGAGGTCCCACTCTGCATAGCCTTCAAATCAGAATTGGAAATCTTGTTGAAAAAGGAAAGGGTGCGACCATGAATAATTATAATTCGAGACCTGTGAGTCGTAGTTCACACCTGCGGACCGGAGCCAAGAGTCGTAATGACCGTTATCTCCAACAGTGAAAGGAGCGGGTGCCTTGGTGACACCAAAGATATCACGCAACTGCTCGATCTCGAGTTGCGTCGTTCATCCACCCAAGGTGAACTTGATCATTTCAGTGCTTTCATTGATACAAAGACTTGATAGAAACTCTTGCATCAACTTAGATATGTTAAGTCGCTCAAACAGTAAAATTCACCCAACCCGGTGTGGTCGAGTATCTCCTGCAAACAGTGTTTGATCCCCAACTCCCGACACAAGTACTTGTCAAAGAACATTGTGATCATAACATTGCGCTTGCACACATTAGTGGTGATCTCCAACATCTTAACTCTCTTAACCTTCTTCCTAGCGGGCCCACGACTTTGATCAGCCCTGGAGGATGATGCTCAGTTCTTGGAACTCATAATGGAATGTAGAAATTTGAAAAGGTTGGCAAAGAGAGTTACCAAATAGAAGGAAGATCGGTGGTGCAGATGATTATCAGTGGGAACCGATGGCATTTCTGCCTGGCTTCTTTCGAGCAACGATCGTCGGACGTGGATGGCTATCAGCGGGCGCCAATGTCTTACTTGGAACGTGGTAAATAACTGATGTGGTCGCTTATGGGAGCTTGTTGAGATCGGTGGGCGCCAATGACTGTAGGCGGGTGCCAACGACGGAGAAAAACCTCAACGAACACGAAAACCTTTGTAGAGGGGAAAACGACCTCCAAACGAGCCAAATCAACCCTCAAAATGTAGATTGGGGGGAGAAGCTAGTGGGAAGTGTTCGGGGCTCGGGTTTTGGTCAGCAAATGATATATCTTCGTTTGAAGGTGCGGTTGGCGGGTGCCGACGAGGATAGGCGGGCGTCGATGGAGTGACTGCGAATTTTTGGACTTTTCCTCGTGAATGTGAAAAGGGGAGGGGTGTTTTGGCTTTTCTGGTTTAACTTGGGAGAGGGAAGGGGTTCATATGGTGATCAATCAGAAGGAGAGGAAAGAAATGGGTTCTAGTGTGGTAAGAGTTTAGGAAAATTGGTCGGGCAAGGAAGAAGATGAAGAAGGTAGAGGCATTTTGGTAAATCATGTGTCTCAGTTTTAATTTTCAGGAATCCTCACTAAAAACGCACACACTCATCAACTCTTTCTTTCTACACAACTCTCTTATTTTTCGGTTCCATCTCATCGACCATCTCACTCTAAGAACACTTCCTCACTCGCTATCTTTTTCACGCTCAACGAAATTTCCCTCATTTCTTACCCTGATCCCACAATATAATTTTTCCTTGTCTATTTTTTTTCCACTCTATTCTTTTCCACTCTATTTTTTATCGCTCATATGTTTTTCACACTCATCATATTTTCCTCACAAACCTCGCTTTCACTCGATTTTGAAAATTTTGGTTCAAAAGGCAAAATGATGTTTACAATATACCTAAAAAAAATAGTGGAAAATGACTCATTGAGTTGATTTAACCTATGAATTCAAAAATGCAATCTAAACTAAGAGAAACAGAAAAATAAAAATTACCTCAGCTCGGGTTGCCTCCCGAGAAGCGCCTTGTTTAGAGTCATGTCTCGACTCTTATGTAGAGCTTTCACTCGCCAAATTTGAAGACATTTGGAATTCGTAGATTTGTGAGTATACCCTTTTTGGCGTTTCTTCCTAGGCTTGCTTGCCTTAGGTCCGGAATTCTTCTCGGTTTCCCATTACTTATCTTGTTGGGGGGTCCTACTAGTATTGTGCTCAGCCTGCACAAGTGAATCAACATTCTGGGGACTAGATCCTCCAGGCAAAGTCAGTGTGGTGTCCGATCCCGACACAACTAATTCCATCCCTTTAAGAGAATGAATCAATGGGTTATCGATAGTCGTACCGTCCAATGCTAACGTAACGGTCTTTCTACAGACTCCCAAAGTAGTTATGCCTGCTCGCACATCTATAACCACACTCGTGGTTTTCATAAACGGTGGGCACCACCTTAGATTCGTTCTCCATTTCCATAACATAAAAATCAGTGGGGAAAGTAAACTCAACCAAACGGACTCATACGTTCTCCAATTTACCTAATGGGAGTACATTGGTCTTGTCGGCCAATTGGATGGCGACTCTAGTAAATTTCATAGGACCTAGACTGAGGTCATAATATAAATAAGAGGGAAGAATCTTAATGGACGCACCTAAATCAAGTAGAAATCGGTTGATATCCATTTTCCCAACGTTGATTGGAATCGTGAACATACCGGGGTCTTTCTCCTTTATGGGCATGTGATCCGCAATATTCTTTCTGCATTTGAGAGCCTTTTATCCTTCTTCTTCTTCTTGTTGGTCGCGGTCTCATCTAGAAGACGCGCAATGACCGAGCTCGTCATCATTTCTGCGTAGAGGGGAGAGCCTTCATTAACGTCGCTAAACACCTCAATCAAACTCCTCCTCCTTATAGATCTCCAACTCATTGAGAGTTGATGACAGCTCCTCCTCATATGACGCCTCATCTCCACAGGACTTCTCGTTGTCCTCACAATTCATTATCGTAACACATCGTATGGAATAGGAGTCCACTGTCTCATCATTGTCCGAAGATGAAGTGTTTAGCTCAAGTGAATTGTGATGGTTGCTCGGGTGTGATGAATCGTTGTCCTCGGACTTGCTGGATATAATGATTGGTCGATAAGGACCTCCAAGGCATGGAAGTGGTTCATGGTGCACATCACTCGAGTCGTCACTCTCAAAGTTAAAACGACAGTGAGCATTAGGTGACGTCTCCTAGCTAAAATTGAAATCTTTGAGCTCATCTCCGTCGTTGTGGTATCTTACACCTAGAATAGAACCTTTCTCACCGGAATCTAGATCAAGCTCCTCTCTGGTGCCCTCTGAATGTAGTTCGGCTCCATACACTCATACCCGGATCCTTTTCCTATCAACTCAATGCATACCCGGCGTTCACGAGCTTCTTTCTGAATGCGGGACTCTTCTCTCAGGAGTTATTGTTCTTCTTTTTGTTTAACCTCATATGTCGCTCTATAAGATGCGACGTCTTTTTCTCAATTGTCAAGGTTTTTGCACATCTCACGAAGTTCTTAACTTAGAGTAGTTGAGCTATGATCTTTCTCATTTAAGTCTCGGCTAGCAATGCCGAAAGAATCTTTACCTCCACCGGAAGATTTCGTAGTTGGGAAATGACAAATCCATAGCGTCTGACCAGTGCTTAATTGAGGTGTAGCATCTTCAAACTCCTCATCAAGGGATCATCGGACGTCGGTGGTCTGTCGGAGGGCGCAGATGAGGTGTATGTGTTCTTTGAAGCTGAGATCAACATTTGCTATCCTAGTTCTGCGTGCGATGGTCTTTCGGTGAACGCCGATGTCACCTTTGTTTTCTTTGCCAAAATTTTTGAAATATGCCTCCTCCTCTATGCGGACGCCGATGGCTTGTCGTGGCCCCGAAATATCTTTCTGGAATCTGAGGTTGTCATGCATGGACATAGGCAAAGGGCGCTAATGAGGTCTCTGTCCATTTTTTCCTCTTTTTCAACGAGCTCATCAAGGCTTGGAATCTCGTCTTTCTCCTCAACATCTTTCTCCTCCTCATCAATATCATCATCATTATACAAGTCTATTACACTCATGTTGTGATTGTCGGGGTTTTTCTTCGTTTGGGTTGGAAGACATCTCGAAACTTGTTGTTGCAATTGTCCTATGGTGTCGTTAATGTGAATCACTTGCTGTTGTAATGTGCCCACTGATTATATTGATCTTGGTAACGATAATTATGACTTGTTTAAGCCCACCTTGTTGATCGGTGTTGCTTGCAGCTAGTGCTCGAATAATCTCTTCATAAGATTGATGGTTTTGACAAGGGGAGGATTTAGCTGATTTTCGATATTGTTCCACCTATGATTAGGGTGGTTCCTCCATGGTTGATTGCTTTGTCCTTGATAGGGAGGCCTTGGCATTTCATGTTGGAAGCCAACCACGTTTATCTCCTCTTGGAAAGACAGACAAGCATCTATGGGATGTAGATCATCTCCGCATTCTTCACATGAATTTACTTGGTGATTTATACCCCGGAGCATGAGTCTCCTGATTTTCTCTTTGAGTAGAGCCACTTCGTCAGACTTGGATTGAGTAGTGTTGGACACACCCCTTCCTTCTTGCACATTGTATTTCCTTGAATCATCTGCTAGAGTAGCGGATATTTTCATGGTCGTTGTATGTGTTAGGCCAAGGATGTTTCCTTGACAGGCCGCGTTTACCATACGTCGATCATCCTCGCGAAGTCCGATGTGCAAGTATAAGACCAAGTCGTGGTCTTGATATCAATGGTAGGGGCAGGTTTTGATCAACTTCTTGAACCTCTCTAAATAATCATAAAGAGATTTGTTGGCCTCTTTCTCTATGTTACATATTTGTTTCTTTAGAGCATTGAATTTGATGGTGGGGAAGTATTTTGCCAGATAAAGCTTCTTCATGTCCACCCAATTCGTAACTCTACCCGAAGTAAGGGTGTGATACCAATCCTTCACAACGTCCTTCAAAGAGAAGGAGAAGGATATCATTTTCATCTGCTCCTCGTCCACTTATGTTGGTCGCAGACACACACCTCCACGAATTCTGTGAGGTGTTGGATGAGATCATCTAGCACGAAGTCGCTGAATTTGGGTAGTAGATGTACTATCCCTGTTTTAAGCTCAAATCTTTGGCCCACGTGGAGCGTAGGTAGAGCTAAAGCTCTTGTTGAGAGACTCAAATTGGGTGTTTTAAGAACTTCCGAAGTTTGGTATGCCAATTCTTCGAACAAGTTTCCAGTTGTTTCTCCTCTTTGGCTTAGAATTCTTTCTCGCCTTAGGCGATGGAACTCGCTTTCTATCTCTGCAAAGGGTGAAATAGGAGAAGAGTCAGCAGAACGAGCGTGAAATAGGCAATGGGACGAGCTAAGAATTGTTCAAATAAAGAATAAATATTTTTTGTCTTTTTTATGCCTCCCGGCAACGGCACTAGTTTGATGGACGACGTGTTTATCAGGTCGTAAAAAGTAGAAAGAATAGGATTTCAAACAACACAACGTTCATGCAAATAATGGAGAGATTAAGACCTCGCCTAATTTATACCTAAATGAAACTAAATACTATTGGATATAATATAGTGGAAGTAATGGTCGAATCCCACAGGAGGCAACGACTTATTTAGGCTTTACTTGGACAAGTCTATATAGAAAACAATTGTCTTTTTGTTGTTTTGGAAACTAATCTACAAAAACATTAGAAATTGATTTTATAAAGCTAATTAAGATGAACCTTAACAAAGCAAATCCATATTATTTGGTTGATGAGTATCATTGTGATTCCACAAAATTTTAATTTAGCATTTTTACCCTATTCCTACACGACAGTTATATAGCGCCTCAAACCGAGCATACTAAACCTAACCAAATTGATTAAATATGATGAACACCTATAGTTCAAACCAATGGGAGCATTAATGTGAAGAACAACATGGAATATGCATTTCCCCACTAGCCTACAATACAATTTCTCTGCACTAAGACTTTGTTCAAACCAAATCTAAGTGTTCATGCTTATTTTGAAGGAAAGGGTCAAGGAGAAAGCCATATGGATAATAACTTCAGCCCTAGTTGATCAATCTAGTATTAAAATCCAAAGTCAATAATCAATCAAATCAGAGAAAAGAAATCAAAATATGCTAATGAACCAAAATCACTCAATTACATCAACAAACAACAATTCAACGCTTTACTAAGAAATCGGGGTTTTATCCCTCCATAATAAGGTTTACAAAGATGAAAAACTGAATAAAAACCTCTGGAGAGAACTTCTCAAAACATCCAAGAGCAAGTACGTAAGAGACAATGAAGAAAGTGGTTGTCAAACTCTCAAGTGTAACCTAATTCTGAAGAACGATGAAAAGAGAACTAAAAAGCGAACTAAGCGAACTCTCTAAATGATAAAGTCTCAGACTTTAAATAGGCATAACCTAAAACAAAAGAATAAAATAAAAAACTCAGAAAATAACAATAATATCAACATAAGATCGCAAGTGAAAAGACATGAAGAAAGACCAAGTTGTTCAAATCCGTCTGGAGATCGGTGGGCGTCGATGGTCATCGGCGGGCACCGATGGGACTTTTGTGGCCTTGCTCCAATCCCAAATCGGTGGGCGCCGATGGATGTGCCACGACCTCCTATGATTCTTTTTCCAAATTTGACTCATTTAGCTTGTTTTGCACCTCCGATGTGCATGTGTTCGTCTTCGCTCCTTCCTAAGCTCCTCGTTGACTCTAATAAGCTCCAAAATAGCTCGAATAAGATATATAGCATCGGATCATGGTTTGGACTAAATATGTTATAATAACACCCATAAATGTAGTGAAACAGTGCTTAATCCATGCTCATAGACCGTCGTAGACGTGCCTATCACTCCCCGACAACGACACCAATTTTATGAGTGTATGTTTATCGGTCACTATTTTTAAAGGATTGGAAACATACACAGCGCTTCCGCAAATAATACGAAACTAAGGTCTCGCCAAATTCGTACGTAACTAACACTAAATCATGTTGACTAGAATATGACGGAAGCAAGGGTCGAACCCGCATGAGACTATCAACTTGTTTTGATTTCATTTAAAACACTTATGATTATAAATGGGGGGATTTTTTACTTCTAAACTAGAAAATGAATATATTTTGATTAATTAATCAGAAAGGTTCTTAGCAAAGTGCATATATGTGCTTAAGTGACGGTGATGACCATAGTAAGTTTATAAAGTAACTGATATAGTGAATCGATCCTATTCCTATGCGAAAAATATCTAGCACCTCAAACCAAGCATACTAAACCTATCCAAATCAGTTAACTACAACAAACGCTTATAGTTCAAACTAATGGAAGCATTAAAGCAAAAAATACCAGGAAACAAAAGTAGCAATTGGCATCTATTCCTACAATGCAATTCTCTACACAACTTCCTAGTTCAAACCTAATCTAGAAACCTATTCTTGCTTCAGAGATACAGATTAAGATGAATGAATTAATCTATTCTAGCTTGTATGAAAGAGTAATTTAATCCTAGGTGATCAATCTAGAAATAAACTAACAACTCAATAGCAATAAGCATTCAAGAAAAAAAACAATCAATTGCTATAAAATGAAGAACAAACTCACATCATTCACCAAACGAACACTTCAACTACTTTACTAAGAAAATAGGAAATTATCTCCTCATACTAAGACTTATAGAGAAATTACGATGAAGAACGATCAACGTATCCAAAAGTTGCATCTAAATGAAACTACGTAAAACTCAAGATAGTTCTCCCTAGGTTTAGGAAAAGAAGAGCCTTTTATAAACTATCTAATCTTAACCTAGAAGAAAATTATTATAATAAATCTAATAAGAAATAATGCTAGAAGTCCCCAAAGAATGCAATCAATAAGTGCAAACTCGTATCCAAAAGATGAAAGGGAAAGATGTCTCGGAGTTGTTTTGCTTAAATCGGCGGTCGCCGAAGTGGTTTCTACGGCCGCCGCCAGTTGTAACTCCTGGAAAATGCAAGCTTTGTTGCCTGAATGCATCCGCGCCCGGCGCCATAATATTAGTCTTCGAATACTTCAGCTTCTTCTTGATCTTCAACGTCGCTCGTCTTCGTCTTCTCTTCACCCCTTCTTCACATCGTCTCTAACATTCTCGTAAAATGCCGAAATAAGATATATGTGACCGGAATGTAATACGCACCAAATACACTGTAATAATGCTCATAATCATACTAAAATTATGCTAAAGCTATGCTCTTATACCCATCGTAGACGTGAACATCACACCCACCTCAAATGGACTTGGTATTTTATGTCTCTTCTAAACAGTAACATCAAGCAAAAAAAACTCAGAACCATTTCCCTGTTTGTGCTTAGTTCGGGCACAATCAACCCTGGGCATTTGCATCTCCGTTTCCTTGTCCACTCTCTAATTAGCCCTTCTAGTGAAGAAGTGATTAGCAGCAGGTTTAGTCTGCTTAATTGTCTAGACATCAGTCAGAGTAAGCTGCTTAGTAAATGTAAGAGGAATAGATTCAGCGGACCCCTCCGTGGTTGGTGTATGCGCCTCTGGTGAAAGAAGAGTAGAGGCAGTACGTTTGGCAGTGGAAACAACCATGGGTTCAATTGTAGCAACTTGTTCACTCACACAGTCAGTTGAGCAAACAGAATATGCATCATTAACATTGTTTCTGTTAGGAACTGGTTCTGCTTCAGATACATTAGCAAGCTCAATATCCATATGGATTGGTGGAAATAGAGGTGCAGAAGTAATAGGATCAACAGTTACATGAGGGCGAATAATTGAAAGATCAAAAGCATCCTGAGTAGAAGCCTGCTCCTGCGATGTGTTCTCCGACGCCTTTTGATGTGCCACGCTTAAGTCTGACAGAAGAAGTTGTAGCCTTGTGAAGTCAAACTTATGGTCCTCTTGTCGGAGTCGATTGCGTGGCTCCAGTGCAGCCTTAAGCCATGAACCATATTGGTACTGAGAGGGTTGTCCGACACTTCGACATGAATAAGTGAGGTTTTTATAACATGCACTATACGTCAGCATTGAATGCATAAGAGTGGAAGTCATTCATAGCGAAGATCAACCCATCGGCACTCCCCTTCCACCATCAGCTTGATTCCAAGGAGAATTGATTTAGTAACATCAAGTTGAACCTTCATTCGGAGATACTTATAAATCCCCAAACTATCCGATTCATCAAATTCAACTAAAGAACCGATTCTGTTACCAATTGTTTGTGATAGATAAGAGGTTAGAAGGATCAAAGGTATGTCCAGGTCATGTATCCATAGTGGAGTTTCATTGTAAGACGGTTTAGAGGGACAATCAGCATCAAGAAGTTCATTAAGAACAATCAAGGAATCATCATACGTCCAAGATTGCCCATTCTATATGCGTTCTTTGTCTCGTTGACTGAAGAACTGAAAGACATAGAGATGATCCCTAACCTCACGAATAGCAAAACTACAATCTACGCGCCAAATTTGTGTAAGAGTTGCCCTCAGCGCTGTCAAATTGATTGCCTTCTCAGATATGATTTTGCCGCTAAGCAAAGAGCCCATCTTGATCATTGAATTGGTGAAGTTTCACAGGTGACCACCACCACTTTTCTGCCTCAGATAACACCAAATTCCGGTCTTGTTGCAGTGGATCTACCATCGCCAATTAATCCGGATAAAGCCAGGGAAAGAAACCCGTAAAAAGCAGGGAAAACTGCAATTTTTCGGCGAGCAAACGCCGCAACCACCGTCGATAACCACTTTGAACCGTGAAGTAACAACCGCCACAAATAACTGTAATTAACGGTAAGTAAACCACTCAGAAATAAATCCCGAGAGCGCACTGGAATCTCTGCAGAGAGAGAACGTTTAGAAATTCATGTTTCTAAAAAAATTATATAAAGATAATTATTATTTATTATCTATGAAAAATATAATTATTTATGTTCTGAATCAACATTTACACCATAAATGAAAGTTTCAACAACCCGTGAATAGTGTACGAAAAACACTCCCTTTTCCCTTGCTCGCTCTTCTCCTTCCGATTCAACAGTTGATCCTTCCTGGCTCCCCTCTAAGCGATTACCTACTTAATTGTGTTTCCTAATTTACAAATTTGGTGTTGTTGTATCGCCTTGTTGTGCTTATTCCCTTCAATTTGTCACTATTGTACCAGCGTGATGGTTGACCCTTGTTTTTAGGATTTCCGTGTATCGATCTGTCTTGGATTTTGTTGATAATTTTAGTGTTATCATGATTATTATATGATCGGGATTCATACGACACTATGAGAGCTCATTTCGTTATAATATAAGTTAGGGGTGTGGAGTACACACTTGTGTAAACGGAGTTGAGTCTCGGATGACAACATGTAAGGTTAACACGTTCAAATCCAACTGAGGGAAGTGTCCCTGTGAGGGAAGCGACCCTGCGAGGGAAGCGACCCAGCGAGGGAAGCGACCATGCGAGAGAAGAATGTTTGAATTGGTCAAACCACGTGCTCAATTGAGAACGTGCGAGTGAGTGGTCAAGTGTAACCACCAACACTTCTACCACTACGTGTGTGACCGTCGGTAACCGTCATGAACAGTTCCCTGACGAGGTAACCGTCAGGGAAGGCAGTTGTAACCGTTTTGGTATCTGCCATAGCTATCATGAGTGATCAGTTGTAAACACCAGAACGTGTGCCACTAAGTGTGTAACCGTCGGTAACAGTCGGCAACCGTCGGTAACCGCCGGTAACTGCCAAGGTCAGTTCCGTGACGAGATAACTGTCGGGGAAGGTAGTTGTAACCGTTTCGATAACTGTCATAACCGTCATGTAACTTCCATATCTGAACGTGGGAGCTTCCTAAATCCTATATAAAGGGTTCTAGGACATAGAGGTCGGGGTTGATCGAAGATCTAAGCCACATACAACCGTCGAAACTCCATAATACTCGTTTCTATTGTTCGATTCAAATCAAAAGCCTTGAATTGAATCTGTTTGGTTTTGTCTTATCCCACTTCAAATTTCGTGCACTCCCTAAGGATTGTAAGGGGCGAAATATTGATTTCGGAAAGCGTTTACGCGATTCAAATCATTATCCGGTTTGCGTTGTCACTTGATCACTTCCCTAGAGGTTGTTGAAGACCAAGGTGTGAAGCCTAAAGAACCAACAATCGAAATCAATATTCTGGTGATCAATGGCAACCGTGAGTGATTTGACAATGAAGTTTTAGAAGCTTGACAAGTTTAAGGTACGGACTTTTGACGTTGGCAAAAGAAGATGCATTTCCTCTTGACTTCCTTGAAGGTGGCGTATGTGCTTTCCACTCCTATTCCCGAGGTTGCGGATGATGGACCGTTGGATGCTTTGTGGCAAAGGAGCAAGTGGGAGAATGATGATTACATATGCCGTGGTCACATCTTGAATGGTATGTCTGACTCTCTCTTTGATGTGTATCAAAATGTCGAATCGTCTAAGGAACTTTGGGACTCTTTGGAGTTCAAGTACATGGCCGAGGACGCTTTTAGCGGAAAATTCCTTGTGAGCAATTTCAACGATTATAAAATGGTTGATGATCGGCCTGTGATGGAACAATACCATGAGATTCAATGTATTTTAGGGCAATTTGCTCAACATGGTATGAAGATGGATGAACGCATAGCCGTGTCTACCATCATTGGGAAGTTACCACCTTCCTGGAAAGAGTTCAAGAATACGTCGAAGCACAAGAAGGAAAATATCTCTCTTGTGGAACTTGGAAGCCATTTGCGTATCGAAGAAAATATTCGTGCGCGAGAGAAGGGTAATGAGAAGAAAACTCGTGTTTCTTCCACCATCAATATGATGGAAGAAGGTTCTCAGTATGAGAACAGGAACAAAGGCAAGAAAAGGCCGTTAAACAACAAGCACAATGGTCCCAACAAGAAACGTTTCCCTAAAGGGAAGGCTTACCCCAAAGGGAACGATTACCCCCAGGGGAAGGGATGTTAGGAAGTCAGGACATTTCAAAAGAGATTGTCGTGATGGAAAGGGAAGATTGGAAATGCTCCAAACCATTTTGCTCAAGGGTCCAAGGACCAGGGGCAGACATCTCATCAAGGTCAGAAAGTGATCTTTTCTAGAGAGGGACACTTCCCTCGGTCGGTTACTGATCCGGTATTGGATTATGTTTCTTATATTTCTGAGACATTTTATGTGTAGGATGATGAGCTCGCATGGTGGGTTGACTCAGGCGCTAATGTCCACTTGATTGGGGACAAAAGCATCTTCAAGACATTCGTTCCTGTGCAAGGACGTGTACTCCACATGGGAGATGAGTCAACTGCCCCAGTACTAGGCAAAAGGTCAATTGGAATTAGAGTTCTCATCTGGGAAGACTTTAGTTCTTAGTAATGTGTTGTGTGTACCCAGAGTTAGAAAGAATTTAGTTTCCGGAACAATCCTTAACAAGTTAGGCTTTCGGCAAGTGTATGAAGCCAATAAGTACATCTTATCCAAGTGTGGTGTGTTGTTTGGTATTGGTTATCTTTATAATGGCATGTTTAGACTCAGTATTAGTAATGTTATTTCAGTTTACATGACTTGTACACAAGGTTCGGTTCCCTCTGAGGGAAGCGTCCCTGCTGAGGGAAGCGACCCCTCTTAACAGTTTCTTCACTATGGCATGCACGTCTCTGACATGTTCATTATAAGCATTTGCATGATATGTCTAAATGTGATTTAATACCATCTTTTGATATGAGTATAAACAAGTGTAGAACATGCATGCTTACTAAGTGATGAGGCTAAAAGTCATTGTGCCTATCAAAGTTATCCAACTAACGAATCCACTAGTAAAGTGGTAAGCAGGGGTCGAATCCCAAGAGAGCCAGAACGATAGTTTATTTCCTATGATGCTACCTAGTAGTAACAATTGGGGTTTTTTTATGTGTGATCTTAATGAACTAAGCAATTAAGCAAATATAAAAGCAATATTGGTTGGGTTGTAGACAATTATGGCTATGAAGTTCACACCTTCTAGCATCAGCGCATTATTCAATTGGAATGTTGATCATCGAATTCTACTAACTTATATTCTGAATTGGTTAATACGGTTGTCCTACTCTTTGTTCGTAAATAGCAACTAGTCCAAATAGTCCTAGAGACCCTTATTATGCAATAACCAAGGAAATCCCAAGATTCAAAAGCACAACAGCATGAAGATCAAAGATAAGTAGGCCTATGCAATATCATTGGCAAATCGCCGATACTCGACACAGGTTTATAATCTCTATAAAATAAGTACTCGTAAATAGTCTATGCAAATTCTGATCGCTACCCAAAGACAAGACTTTTCAAATCGAATTATCAAGCCTAGCAATATGATGGATAATAATTAACCTAGTTTGCAACCTAGATAAAATCAAGATCAATCAATGAAACTAATAAGCATAAGAGATCATAAAACAATCCTGAAATTAAGCTTAGAACATAAACATTAGAATTCTCACAACAAACCTAGAACAATGGCTTCATCCTTAAGAGTGAACTATAATGAACTTAGCCAGACATAGCCATCGAAAGCAATGAATACATATGGATGAATGATGGGAAAACAAACAGGGAAGATGGTGAAAGTGGAACAAAGGTGGAAGCTTTCTCTTGGCTGCTGCTGAATTCTACGTAAATGAAAGTGGTGAAAGAATAATGAAGTCAAGATCAATCTAACCTAATTTCCTAAGGCTTATATAGTCTCTAATTAAAAGGGAATAAAAATAAATGCAAATAAATCAAAATATGTGGAAATAACTAATAAAATCTCGGATCAAATCTTCAATTAATGGGTCATCCGTGTCCGCGACACGATCGTGATAGAGGGGTCACGATCATGATTTTGCTCCAGTTCTCAGTCATGTGGATGGTCACGATCGTGATACAAAATCTCGGTCGTGACACCTCAACTGCGGCCAAGTCACGATCATGACATACCTGTCTCGGTCGTGACGTCTTCGACTGAGGCTGAATCTCGGTCGTGACTTCTTCTCCTGAGATGGTCTTCAATCTTCTACAAGCATCGAGGCAGCTCGGCTTCGCCTCTTGGCTTCTCTTGGGGTGTAGACGTGACATACTTCCTCTAGCTCCATCCCGAATGCACTAAAAGTGAGCACAACTGGATCTCCATAATAAAACCACTCAAAACCGCTTACGAGCATCCGCAAATCCATAAATGAACTCCAAACAGGATTCCGAGAATACCACTCGTTAAGCACCTAAACACCACTAAACCTAATCTAATAGTCGCTAGTTAACACCATATAACAAGCTCCTATCACTAAGATCACTAGACATCCTTTCCCTAGCGTAGTAAGGGACTCTTCCATGCTTGAATTAATTCATAGTGACTTGTGTGATTTTCATGATTCTTCATCCTTAGGAAATAAGAAATATGTGGTAATATACATTGGTGATTATTCACGTTACTTCTATGTGTTTCTATTGCATTCTAAAGATGAAGCCCTTGGTAAATTCAAAATTTACAAGAATGGAGTTGAACTTCACAAGGGAACCTTAATCAAAAGGTTACGTACTGATAGAGGGGTGAATACTTTGACCCGGATTACTTCCAATCAATTGATATCATTCATGAGACCACGGCTCCCTATACACCACAACAAAATGGTGTGTCAGAGAGGAAAAGTCGAGTATTAAAGGAAATGGTTAACTCCATGCTTTCCTACTCAGGGTTGAATGATGGATTTTGGGGAGAAGCTATTCTTACAGCATGTTACTTGCTGAATAGAGTTCCTAACTCAAGGAACAAAGTTACCCCATATGAACTTTGGTTCAAGAGGACTCCGAATTTGAATTTCATTCGAGTTTGGGGTTGTAGGGCGGTAGTAAGGCTACCAGAACCTAAGCATAAGACTTTGGGTGAAAAGGGTGTTGAATGTATATTTATTGGATATGCCGAGCATTCCAGTGCGTGTAGGTTATATGTTATCGAACCTAACAAATATATACCGGTTCACACCATTATAGAGTCATGTGATGCTCACTTTGATGAAAGAAGGTTTTCCTCAATCCCTGTACCCAAGGATTTGGTTCCTGGATCGAGTTCAGATCAAGGGGGACGTGTACCTCCAGAGGTAACTGTACCTCATAGGGAACGGATTACAGAAATCAGAAGGGGTAAGCGAGTAAGGAAGGGTAAATCTTTTGAACCTAATTTCCAAATTTACTTGGTTGAAGGAACAAGAGATGAGATTGATTCTCAATTTTTATATTGTTATAATATTGAGGATGACCCTAAGACATTTGTCGAGGCAATGAAGTCGCAAGATGTGTCTTTTTTAGAAGGAAGACATAAATGATGAGATGGATTCCATCATGGGTAACCACACCTGGGTATTGGATGATCTTCCCCCTGTTTGTCAACCATTGGGAAGTAAGTGGATCTTCAAGAAGAAGATGAAAGTTGACAGAATCATAGATAAGTTTAAAGCAAGATTGGTGGTTCAAGGACTTAGACAAAAGTATGGGACCGACTACTTTGATACATATGCAACAGTAGCTCGAATATCCACCATTAGATTGTTGATTGCCTTAGCTGCTATCAATAAGCTGGTTATACACCAAATGGACGTGAAAACTGTGTTCTTTAATGGGGATTTAGAGGAGGAAGTTTACATAAAACAACCTGAAGGGCATGTTATACCTGGCCAAGAACATAAGGTGTGTAAGTTGATCAAGTCCTTGTATGGGTTGAAGCAAGCATCTAAGCAATGGCATCAAAATTTTGATGAGGTTGTGGTGTCTAATGGTTTTAAACCAATCGGACAAATTCTTATATAGCAAATTTGATGATTCTATAAATGGAGTTATAATTTGTCTATATGTAGATGACATGTTGATCTTTGGTACAGATCAAGAACAAGTAAATCTTGCAAAGGAAATTTTTCATCACAATTCTCCATGAAATACGTGGGGGAGGCCGATGTTATCTTTGGAATTAGGATAAAACGGGAAGAGAGAACGATAATGCTAACACAATCTCATTACATTGAGAAAGTGTTGAAGAAGTTCAATTATCATGAGTGTACTCCTGCGAACACTCCGATTGATCCCTCTGCACATTTGTTTCCCAACAGGGAAGCGTCCCTGTCACAACTAGAGTACTCAAGTGTTATAGGGTGCTTAATGTATGCCATGACAAGTACTAGACCTGACATTGCTTTTGCAGTGGGTAAGCTTAGTCGATATACTAGTAATCCTAGTGTGCATCATTGGCAAGCGGTCTATAGGGTACTCCGATACCTCAAGGGAACTATGAACTTTGGTCTAGTGTATGATGGCTTCCCTCATGTATTGGAGGGGTATTCAGATGCAAGTTCGATAACAAATGAAGAGGATCATTACTCTACAAGTGGATGGGTATTTCTACTTGGTGGTGGTGCCATTTCTTGGGCCTCCAAGAAACAAACTTGCATGACAAGTTCAACGATGGAATCGGAATTTGTAGCTTTAGCTGCTGCCGGTAAGGAAGCGTAATGGTTACGTAACCTTGTATATGAGATTCCATTGTGGGAAAAACCAGTTTCATCCATATCAATCCATTGTGATATCGCTGCAACTTTGGCTAAGGCATATACCCATGTGTACAATGGGAAATCACGCCATTTGGGCGTGAGGCATAGTGCGGTAAGAGAGCTCATTACGCATGGGGTGATCTCTGTTGATTTTGTTAGGTCTCAACAAAATCTAGCTGACCACTTGACGAAGGGTTTAAGGAGAGATTTGGCCTCCAAGTCAGCTAAGGGGATGGGATTAAGACCTGGATAGCTTTCTAGTGGTGGGACACCCAATTCCTACCTAACTAACGTTAGGAACAGAATTCAATGTGGAAAGCCCACACCTAGAAAATGAAAATGCACAAAAGTTTGATCCCCAAGTGTGTGCTTAGTACCTACATGGTGGAGGTTGAAGCCTGATTCTTCTTAATAGGTTCTTTGAAAAAGTGCAATTGTAGGTGCACGATGTGGGTACTCTTACCCGTAAAGGATCTACCTATGTGAGTGTGAAAATTGGCCGCTTCATGAAGTTTGGGTTGACGTCAAATACCCTTATGAATGGATATGGACTCAGGGCCATAAAAGAGTCAAGGTAGACTTTAGAGAGGTATATTAACTCGAGTGTGTGTTATCTTGAGGTACCTAAGAGAGGTTGATTGGTTCAATCTTTGTGACACCATGATTTCCGGGGTATTTTTAATGTGTAATTACACTAAGCAGAAATTCAATCCATGTGACATTTTTGTGTATGCTTGAGTTTGGGAGTAAGACTTATAACTTTCTGAATCAAGGATTACAAAAAAATGGGGGGGGGGGGGGGAATGTTGATAATTTTAGTGTTATCATGATTGTTATATGAAAAGAACAATGCCATTTAGTGTGATCGGGATTCATACGACATTATGGGAGCTCATTTCGTTATAACATCAGTTAGGGGGTGTGGAGTACACACTTGTGTAAACGGATTTGAGCCTCGGGTGACAACATATAAGGTTAACACGTTCAAATCCAACTGAGGGAAGTGTCCCTTCAAGGGAAGCGACCCTGCGAGGGAAGCGACCCAGCGATGGAAGCGACCCTGCGAGGGAAGCGACCCTGCGAGGAAAGTGTCCCTGCGAGGGAAGAATGTTTGAATTGATCAAACCACGTGCTCAATTGAGAACGTGCGTGTGAGTGGTAATTTGTAACCACCAACACGTGTACCACTACGTGTGTAACCATCGGTAACCGTCGGTAACCGCCGGTAACCGTCATGGACAGTTCCTTGACGAGGTAACCGTCAAGGAAGGCAGTTGTAACCGCTTTGGTAACTTCCATAGCTGTCATGAGTGATCAGTTGTAAACACCAGAATGTGTGCCACTAAGTGTGTAACCGTCAGCAACCGTCGGTAACCGCCGGTAACTGCCAAGGTCAGTTCCCTGACGAGGTAACTGTCAAGGAAGGCAGTTGTAACCGTTTTGGTTACTGCCATAACCGTCATGTAACTTCTATATCTGAACGTGGGAGCTTCCTAAATCCTATATAAAGGGTTCTAGGATATAGTGGTCGGGGTTGATCGAAGATCTAAGCCACATACAACCGTCGAAACTCCATAATACTCGTCTCTATTGTTCGATTCAAATCAAAAGCCTTAAATTGAATCGGTTTGGTTTTGTCTTATCCCACTTCAAATTTCGTGGACTCCCTAAGGCTTGTAAGGGGCGAAATATAGATTTCGGAAAGCGTTTACGCGATTCAAATCATTATCCGGTTTGCGTTGTCACTTGATCACTTTCCTAGAGGTTGTTGAAGACCAAGGTGTGAAGCCTAAAAAACCAACAGATTTCTCATTCATAGTGTCCAGATTCAGTACTTGTTCCTCTTTTAAGGATGTTTATCCTCTTCATTATGCTATTCACGGAGTTTCTTCTGGCCACTGCCATTCCTAATTGCGTGTGATGGGTGGCGGTTGTGCTGGCGTGTTGTTCTATCATGGTGGCTTGTCTCTACTTAAGTATGGATCTATGGTACTTGTCTGAACCCCGCTGCTTTCGCATTTATGAATCTCTCCATGTACTCTGATATCCTTGCACGATTTTTCTTAAATTTTGGGTTTCAATAAATTCTTCTTGGTTAGACACCACGTTACCCTAACTAGAAAAATGATTGCTTGCCCCTTTACTGTGCACCAAGGACTTATCTATAAATGTAGAACATCTAGAATGCTAAATGGTCATCCCATTTCCTCCTATTTGCTAACTATTTTGTTTTTCAGGTGTGGTGTGAGTCTCCCCTTCCTGTTGCTTGGTCTCCTTGTACTAGTGATATGAAAAAAGGTAAATAAATCTTCTCCTTCGCTGATACTGTCATTAAGGACTTTACCAAATGTGCCTCTAGCAAAATTACTAACTCCTCTCCTGCTACTAAGGAGAATACCAATACCCCCTTAGCTTTACCACTAACTTCGAGTATTTTTACCAAATCACCAAACATGACAAAGAAACATAACACCATGTTGGTGGATTCTAAAACCCTCTTTAATAAACTTACATCTGCAAGGAATATTACTAAAAGAAAAAAGAACCCACTCTCTGATTCCTTGTTGGCGAGTGATAGGAGCTTATCATATGGTGTTAACTAGCGACTATTAGCTTAGGATTAGTGGTGTTTAGGTGTTTATTGAGTGGTATTCCCGGAATCCGGTATGGTGTTCATTTATGGATTTGCGGGATGCTCATAAGCGGTATTTTGTGGTTTTATTATGGAGATCTCGTTTGTACTCACTTTTAGTGCATTCGGGATGGAGTTAGAGAGAAGGATACCACGCCTACACCCATGGAGAAGCTTAGAGGCGAAGCCGATCTGCCTCGAAGCTTATACAAGACCGAAGACCTGTTTGAGAGAAGACATCACGGTCGAGAGGAGGTGTCACGACCGAGATCCAGCCTCAGAGAAGATGTCTCGACCGAGACTATATGTCGCGATCGAGACTTAGCCTTAGTAGACATGCCTCGACCGAGACCAACCTGTCGCGATCGAGACTTCGACCAACCCTGAGAACTGGAGCCAGATCGCGATCGCGACCCACATGTCTCGATCGCGACCACGGACACGGACCGGCCCAAAACGAAGATATTAGTCCGAGATTCTGATTTGTTTTTCCCTATTTTATTAGTTTTTTTCATTTATTTTATTTCCTTTTCACTAGGAACTATATAAACCCTTAGATATTGGGTTAGATTAGACCTTTGTTCAATTTCACAACTTCATCCTTAGAAATTCAGCAGCCAAGAAGAAAGCTTCCACCTTTGTGCCACTTTCACCTTCATCTCTGGTTAGTTTCATCAATAATTATGTATTTCTTTCAATTGGCTATGTCTGGCTAAGATCCTACTAGTTCACTCTTAGGTTGAAGCCATTATTCTAGGATATGTTTGTGAGAATTCTTATATTTGTGTTCTAATAATAATTTAGCATTGTTTTATTATCTCTTGTGCTTTATTGTCTATTGTTTGATCTAGGTGTACAACTAGGTTGATTATTATTCATTCATATTGCTAGGCTTGATAATTCAATTTGAAAAGTCTTGTCTTTTAGGTAGCAATCAGAATTAGCATAGACTATTTGCGAGTGCTTATTTTGTAGAGATTATAAACCTATGTCGAGTATCGGTGATTTGTCAATGGTATTGCATAGTCCTACTTATCTTTGATCTTTATGTTGTTGCGCTTTTGAACCTTAGAATTTCTTTGCTTATTGCTTACAACAAGGTTTCTAGGACTATTTGGACTAGTTGCTAATTACGAAGAAAGAGTAGGACAACTGGATTAGATAATTAAGAATATAGCATTAAGAGAACTCAATGATCAACTTTCCATAAGAATAATGCGCTGATAGTAAAAGAGTGAGCTTTCCATCATAATAGTTTACAAATTCAACATTTACCGTTTTATTATTGCTAGTTTAGATTAAAACATTCAAAACCCCCCTAGTTACTACTAGGTAACATGAAAGAAATAGACTATCGGTGTGGCTCTTTTGGGACTCGACTCCGACTTACCACTTTACTAGTGGATTATTTAGTTGGATTATCTTTGGTAGGAACAGCGACCCTTTTACGCCTGTCAAATTTTGGCACCGTTGCCGGGGAGCCAACTTTTATAGCTTGTTTCTTATTGTGTTACCTTGGTGTGGACCTATCTTATGGTCCACACTCGCGCCACTAATTCAGATTTTCTTGATTTCATTCCAGAGATAGAGCGGACGCATCTACGCAATCTGCGAGAATCTCTACAAAATCTAGTGATCAAATCGATGGCTGCCAGAACGTTGCGAGAGCTTACAGACCCAGATCTGACGCAACAACATCTAAGAGTGACACTGCCTGCCCTGAATGTCGGTGTCACGTTCGAACTAATGACCGGATTCATCAATTTGCTACCAAAGTTTCATGGCCTGGTTGGGGAAGACCCGATTATGCACCTTAGTGAGTTCCACGACATCTGCAGCTGTAGTAAGCCGAGTAACGTCACCGATGAGCAAATTAAGATGAGAGCTTTCGGTCTTACACTGAAAGACAACGCGCATCAATGGTACTATTTGCTACCCACCGGAAGTATCGACACTTGGGAGAAACTTCACAAAGCTTTCCTTAGTAAGTATTTCCCGTCCAAGAAGGCGAACGCGTTGAAAAGAACTATTGCAATGGTGGAACAGCAGGACGCTGAGACGATGTATGACTACGTAGAAAGATTTGCAAGATTATGTGCTAGTTGCCCATTCCATGGGTTTGAGGAGAAAGATTTGGTGACCCACCTTTACAATGGGTTACTTGATAATGAAAGGAGGCTAGTAGACGTTGCGTGTAATGGGAGTGTGCTGAATTTGACTCCCGCCGAAGCTAGAGCCCGACTAAATGAGATTGCTGAGGGAACGAGAAGTTTTGGAAGGACGTACACGACAAAAGAATTAAACGTTGTGGATTCCGGAGAGCCCGGATGGAAGAGTGAGATAGCTGAATTGAAAAGTATGATCAAGAATATCGCCATTGGAAGTCAACAACTAGCGAGACTATGTGGGATCTACGAAGATGACAACCATCACACCGACGCATTCCCGCAACTACAGGACCCAACCATCGCTGAAGTGCATGCTATGGGAGGTTTTGGACCTCCTAGACCCCGATGGAACAACCAAGATGGTGGATGAAACCAACAACAATATCAATATTCAAACAATTACAACCGCGTACCTTACCAACCTAAACCCCAGGAGCCATCTATTGAGGAAATGCTTAGATTGTTGAGCAAGCACTTCGCCGACCATGCTCAAACTACCGAATCCAGCATCAAAAATCTCGAAAAGCAATTTGGGCAATTGGCAAAGCGGTCAGTACATGAAAACTCCATGGATCTAATTTAGCAAAGCGGTCAGGATTTCACGAGTTCAAGGTAAACAGTTCTTCAATACTTTTCACAAATTAGTTTGGGAGAAACACAACATACAACAGCAGTAGCGTCGTGCAAAACCGGAGTAATTGCCCAATCACCTTCCGCTTGAAGAAAAAAAACAATAGAAATCCAGCATGAGATATAGCATAGGAAGCCTGGGGAAATCAAAATTCGAAACCCTAACACGTCGGGAGAGAAAGAGTGGGGGAGTACAGAATGGGAATCGAGTGGAGAGAGGCAACGGGGGCAACTAGCGGTGCCGAGACCGGGATTGAGAGTAGGATCATGGTGAGATTCCCAGTTCTAAGCTTCTCTTCATAGAATTCTCTCGTTCCCATCTTAACCCGGCACTGGCAGTTGATTAGCCGGAAACTAGATGCCCGAGCAACGCTAAGCGCAACCAGTAAGTTTCTTCGCTCCGCCTAGACACAAAGCTCGATCGTCGATCTAGTTGTAAGTCAACAACACCCAATTTCTGTCGTCAACTAGACTGAAACATATGTTCATGTTCCATTAAACTGATCAGTGATCCATTAGACTCCCGCCGAAGCTAGAGCCCGACTAAATGAGATTGCTGAGGGAACGCGAAGTTTTGGGAGGATGTACACGACAAAAGAATTAAACGTTGTGGATTCCGGAGAGCCCGGATGGAAGAGTGAGATAGCTGAATTGAAAAGTATGATCAAGAATATCGCCATTGGAAGTCAACAACCAACGAGACTATGTGGGATCTACGAAGATGACAACCATCACACCGACGCATTCCCGCAACTACAGGACCCAACCATCGTTGAAGTGCATGCTATGGGAGGTTTTGGACCTCCTAGACCCCGATGGAACGACCAAGATGGTGGATGAAACCAACAACAATATCAATATTCAAACAACTACAACCGCGTACCTTACCAACCTAAACCCCAGGAGCCATCTATGGAGGAAATGCTTAGATTGTTGAGCAAGCACTTCGCCGACCATGCTCAAACTACCGAATCCAGCATCAAAAATCTCGAAAAGCAATTTGGGCAATTGGCTGAGGCTGTCTCCAACCTTACGAAACAAAACTCGAGGAACCTTCCCGCCCAAACCGAGAGAAATCCGAGGGATAACATCAGCGCTATGCACTTAAGAAGCGGACGGCAACTCAAAGAGAAGGGAGAAGAAGAGTTGCTGCGAAAAGAGGCCGAACAGATGTCGCGGCCGAGATAGGAAGGTCGCGACCGAGACATAGCCCCAGTAGAGATGTCGCGATCGTGACCTGTGGATCTCGACCGAGATGATGGTAAGTTGGTTTCCGAAAATTTGGACGAAAAGAATCTCGACCGCGACTCAACATCTCGACCGCGATCTGGTCATAGTTTACTTGAAGCCTCAACATCTCGACTGCGACCTGTGGATCACGACCGCGACTCTACTACAGTGCAAGTTGAAGACGAGTATGAAGACAGAGGTGACTTTAAGCTACAACAAGATAACTATGTAAGGCCTAACTTCCCTCCGTTATACTCCGAGAAACCACCTGCACCCTTCACGGAAGCCTTGAGGGACACACGCAGACCTGCGAATGACAAAGAACTCTTCGAAACATTCAGTAAGTTTGAGGTAAACATTCCTTTGCTAAACCTCGTTAAAAGTATTCCTCATTATGCTAAGTTCTTGAAGGAGCTCTGCACCATCAATAGGACCAGAATTTGAAAGGTAAGAAAAAGGTACAAGTGAGTGAAAGAGTGTACGCGACCATTATGCAGAAGATAGCAAAGAAGAGGATTAATAAGGTCATGCTAGATCTAGGGGCTTCTATTAATGTCATGTCGTTCTTTTTATATAAATTTCTAGGATTAGGACCTTTGTCTGATACAGGGATTGTGATTCAGTTGGTCGGCAGGTCAACGGTTCACTTGAAAGGGATAGTAAAGGATGTGTTGGTAATGATTGATAATTTGATATTTCCATCTGATTTTTATGTACTAGATATGGAGCATGATAAGCAAGCTACGCCTATCCTCCTGGGTAGGCCTTTCATGAAAACAGCCACACTAAGATAGATTACGCAAGTGAGGTGCTGACACTTGAGTTTGATGGAGATGTAGTTCGTTTTAACATATTTGAGGCTATGAAACACCCTACGAATGATAATTCTGTTTTTGTCATAGATGTAATTGACACTATTGTTCAGGAAGTTTTTGATGTGTGTGGGATTGATTCACTTAAATCTGTCATAGAAAATAGCATTGTAAGCTCAACTGAGCATGATATGATACTACCTGCTGATGTGCATGAGGTTCTAGCTGAGTTTGATGCTCCAGGTACCCTTTTGGTCGGTGGGCCCGCGTTACTAACATTTTCGAGCGAGAAACCGCTCCCTTCTAATGTGCAGGCACCCACCATTGAGCTACAAGAGCTACCTCCGCATCTAAAGTATGCATTTCTTGGCCAAGGAGATACGCTGTCGGTCATCATCTCGAGTGCCCTCGGAAAGGAACAGGAAGAGAAGCTGGTGGAGGTCTTGAAAAGGAACATCACAACGTTAGGATGGTCCATTGGCCAAGGAGATACGCTGTCGGTCATCATCTCGAGCTACCTTCGTTATCACTATCTGAGTCTGGGCTTGAAGGAACTGAGGCTATATAGGGAAGGGCGAGTGGATTTAAGGCTTTAGGAGGAGGGGCTCGAAATATCTGAGGAATCTTTCAAAGGGGCGACTTCAGGGAATGGATCGGAGGTATTTGACGAAGAAGAGAGGAACGCGCCTTCATCAAACACTACATGTATTCTCTCCTCGAAGGTTCTTGTTCTTTGGTTGAACACCTTGTATGCTTTGCTTGCTGGGACATAGCCAAGAAAGATGGCTTCATCACTTCGTGCGTCAAACTTGCCTAAATTATCTTTCCCATATTATTCAGTACGTAGCACTTTCATCCAAATACCCTGAAATGAGATATGCTTGGAGGGTATCCCTTGATCATCTCGTACGGAGTTTTGCCTAGCGAAGGATGTAGAAGGGATCTTTTGGAGATGTAGCATGTAGTGTTCACCGCTTCAGCCCATAGAGAGGGAGTGACTCCACTTTGAAGTATCATGGTGCGCGCCATCTCTACTAACGTTCCGTTCCTTCTTTCAACCACTCCATTTTGTTGTAGGGTCCTGGGGGCTGAGAAGTTGTGAGCGATTCCCCTTTCAATGTAGTATCTCAACATATCTCCATTCTCAAATTTAGTTCCATGATTTGATCTTATAGAGCGCACTTTCAAAGATAGGGAATTTTCGAGTAAAGCGACTAACTCGATGAAGCGCGAGAAGGCTTGATCCTTGGAGCGCAGGAATAAGGTCCAAGTGAACCTGGAATAGTCATTAACGATCACAAATATGTAGCGTGCCCCACCAGGGCTTGGAGCATGCATTGGCCCACAGAGATCCATGTGAAGTAGCTCAAGGGGCTTCTTTGTAGTGATGTCCTGCTTGGCTTTGAACGAGCTTCTGACTTGCTTTCCCTTGACATAACTAGCACAGTGAGTCATGTTGTCTATCTTGATGAGAGGTAAACTACGGACTAGCTCCTTTGCACGTAACTTATGTAGAAGATGAAGATTGATGTGTGTTAGTTGAGCTTTGATAGTCATATGAAAGCTCAATGTATTTCTCTTTGTTGATAATAAGAAACTTATCTATCTAATCTCTAGTGTTTCAAAGCTTCCCAGGTTATTATAAGATCTGCTGGGATGCGCTTTAGTTACCAAGAGATACGCTTCGACTGTTCTCAGTCGCGCTTTACACCAAGCAAAGAAAGTAAGTTTCGCAAGCGGTGTGGAAATAAATCCATTTAAGTCAAGAAGTGAGAGTGATCGAGCTTCGAAGGCATAGAAGGCGCGCTTGAATAAAGCCAAGTAAATGTTGATCACGAGAGTCCACTGTAGCAAAGGTTGCACGTTGTCGCAGAAGAATACTTCCCAAACGCATGGAAAGGTTGGTGAACGGGAGAATTCAAATTGTGTGCACAAGAGGTGCGAGAAGAATTTGAAGTTCTTTGTGATGCAATTCCATGGATTGCCAGCGTGGAGGAAGTTAGTTAGCGAGAGTGCACGGATTGCTGACATGGCGTTGATCAACAAGTTGAAGAACAAAACCGAATTAATCCAGCCGTTGATCATCTCTAGCAATTTGATCAAAGCCACGGATTGATGAGGTGGCAGCTGCTAAGTTCAAGTTTGTTACATGAAATTAAGTGTGGTTATATCTTAAGTTTTGTGTATAAATAGTGAATTGTAGCTATCGTTCCAATGAGTTACAAAGTGAGGAAAATCAGAGAGAAGCTAAGGAGAACTTAGAGTTAACTCATTTGTAATCAAGAGTGAAGTGTCATTTGTTCTTAGAGCTGAATTGTAGTGTTGTTAGAAGAGAGATTACGAGGGTGAGCTTCGAGTTGAAGCTAGAGTTGTAACCTCTTTATATCAATACAGTAGTGGTGAGTTTTATCCCGAGTCAATTAGTGATTTAGGGTTCTCACCGTTTGATAACTCTTGTGTGCAAATCGTAGTGCGCTTTAATCACTTAAAGCGCGCTTTATTGTTGTCTGACCTCTTCCGTATTCAAGGACATTAGTAAATCGATTACTAAGTGTTCTACATAGGTCAAGCGCATCTCTAAGTATAAAAGCCCAATATTATACTTTGATTTGTGTATCTATAGCTTAATGAATTATAGAGACATTGAACAATAGCTGCATAAAACACGAACCTAGAATTGGTATCAGAGTTACAGGTTAGCCTATTTGCACTAATCCTTCTTGCAGATCATAAGGATTTTTGAAGAGTAAGAACAATGGCGAATTTCAACCTTGGCATTTCCCTCGCAAAGCCCCATGTACTCGTTAAAGGAGAACTAGGATGGTGGCTTACGATGACCAAGAACTACATCTAGCAAACGGACTATCAATGCTGGAAGATCATCGAGAAAGGCGATGAAAGATCAAAGAGACAAACAATTCAAAGTGGGAAGCAAAGGAGTATCAACTTTCGGAGAAAAATGCAAAAGCGAAACAGCTGATACTCAATGCGCTTTCTAGGAAGGATATTGATAAGGTAATGTCTCTACCCTCGGCTAAGGACATGTGGACTACTATAATCAACATGAATTCAGGTAGCGAGGACATGAAAGACAACCGTTTGTTTGAACTTAATAGAGAATATTGCGCTATTAAGATAGGTGAAAACGAACTTGTCTCCGACTACCACTCTCGTTGTCAAATTTTATATGATAAAATGTTGTTGGCTGGAATGGAGAAGAAAGCATGGGAGTACTCAATGGCATTCATCCATGGGGTGAATTCCAAGTATGCTACTCTCAAGAAAATCCTTCTCCAATCCAAAGAGACACGAGAGCTCCCTATCTTTGTTCTT